>NW_024802941.1:2396918-2476593 GCF_019175285.1 Sceloporus undulatus
CTGGAGATCAGGGTTCAATTGTCTGCTTGGCTTTGAAAACCCATTGAATGACCTTGGGCGAGTCACACACACTCAGCTCCAGAAAACCCTGTGGTAAGTTCACCTTAGCGTCAGCACAAGATGGAAATGACTTGAAGACACACAAGAACAACAATTCTGTTTTGGTCAGATCTCACCTGGAATACTGTGTCCAGTTCTGGGTAACAACATTCAAGAAGGATGTTGAGAAGCTGGTGTATGTCCGTTTTGGTAAAATCTCTGCAAATTGTGACCGTTGAGGCATGGTTTAGGGAGCTGGGTATGTTTGGCCTGGAGAAAAGAAGGTTAAAGGGTGATGAGATAGCCATGCTGAAACATCTGAAAGGATATCATATTGAGAAAGGAGCAAGCTTGTTTTCTGCTGACCAGGACATAAAACAATGCATTCAAACT
The DNA here is from genome assembly GCF_019175285.1 of Sceloporus undulatus. Taxonomy (NCBI): domain Eukaryota; kingdom Metazoa; phylum Chordata; class Lepidosauria; order Squamata; family Phrynosomatidae; genus Sceloporus; species Sceloporus undulatus. Next base: position 2,397,351 of record NW_024802941.1, read on the forward strand.
ACAGAAAAAGAGATTCTGCCTAAACATTAAGAAGAACTTCCTGATGGTAAGAGCAGTTTGGCAGTGGAATATGCTGCTCAGAGTGTAGTGGATTCTCCTTCTTTGGAAGTTTTTAAACAGAGGCTGGATGGCCTGTTGGGAGTGCTTGAATTGTATATTTCTTCATAGTTGGGGGTTGTGCTGGATGGTCGTTGTGCTCTTCCCACTCTTTTATTCTGTCATTCTAGTGGGATTTACTCCCAAGTAAGTGTGCTATGATTGCTTTCTTAAAGTTCTAGAGCACTGAGTAAGAATGCAGCACTCAGAAAAATTTATACAGGATTCATCATATGGGCAGGGTATAGCTTCTTCTTGTGTTTACATGCTCCATTGGGTACCAACATATGTTATATAGCCAGATGCAGCACTAAGATTGAACAGTTCTTTCAATTTGTTCAGTTTGTTCTATTTTACATTCTCAGTACATCATTTCTGTATCACTTCATAGTACATAAAATGCTTTGCAACATTTATATTGTTTGTCTTGATTCTGAACATTTTGGGAATTTCAATGCTGTATGGCTTTGTACTGAGAATATTTTGTTGGATGCTCAGCCTTTATAGCTTTTGGGCAGATGGAGTACTTCCTCTTGTTTCCCAGCTGAAGTTCCTAATTCCTCCTACTCTAAAAGGTATCAGTTTGTTTCATCAAGAATATGAAGGCAGGCCTTTAAGCCTCAAGGGTAAATTGCATTCAGGGCTGCAGAATCAAAACAGAAAGTGTATTTAGCTAATCCATGGGATCCTATTGGAGGTGACCTCTGGGATTCAACTGTCAGCAGAAGGCTCTTTTGGAACGAAGACATTTGCCAAGGAAAAGAATCAATAACAGGGAAGCAGATGGAGAGGGAGGAAGAAGAGGAGGAGGAGAGCTCTGAGAGAGTAAAAACAGAAAGAAACTAGTGGTCAGTTTAAGACTTGTTAAACTGCAAAATGAATTATGATGCATCTGTGTATCCCAGAGTACACTTTCTATCTCTAACCTCCTACCTCTTCATTCTCTAACTTCTATTTTGCTGTATTGGCATGTTCCCAGTTCAGGTAAATCCCTGATAATGTTAAAATTCCCATCTTAGTTATTTCCAGCAGGTTCACACTGTCATTTCACTTTCCACAAGAAAGAGACAGTTTGAAGCAGAGGCCAGCTGATTTAGAGCCTAATAATAGAAAGCACAAACAACTATTATAAACCCCTCTAGACTTTCCATAAGATTGGACAGATTGAGTATTAGCAAGAACAGCACATTATTTTGAAAGCTGGGTTTGCCTTTCTTTCTGCAATATAATTTTATATGTAATTATATATTTAAAATCAAGCATGGAGAAGACTAAGGATCCCAGTTTGCTTGGCTGTTAACAGAAGCTCTAGAAATCTCTTAATATATGGAAATGGATAAAGGCCTTACATCTGTGAAATACTGATATTTAGTATCTTCAGTTTCCACTTAGATGAACTCAACCTTGAAGACATAAGATTCTTTTATGAGATTAATACTGAAATGGCAGCTTACCTCTCTAGCACTAGGTGCAGTTGCTGACATGAGCAAAGGTAACTGTGGACAAATCTACTGATGATAGTTTCTCTCATTTCCTGGTCTTTCCAATTTTTTTGTCTGTTTGCTGCATCAGTTAGTGTTCTTTAATTATTACTTTTTTTTTACAAATATTAATAGGTTGAATCCAGAACTAAGATCATGTAACTCTTAAGAAGTAAGAGCATGCAAAAATGATAGCTCTCTGAAAAACAATACCCAGAGTATTGTGGCCTTGCTGTATGAGGTGGCCTGAGGATCAATGGAGAGGAGAAATCCCAGAAAATTTTCGGTAGGGAGCTTTCATGAGTGGAACCTCATGCCAGCAGAAAGTAGATCTTGGATCTAATCCCACATGTACGGCTATGCATGATTCTAAAACAAATAGTTGATAAAGATGTTGAATAGCACTGGGCCCAGGACAGAACCCTGTGGCAGCCCACTGGTCACTTCGCTCCAAGATGAAAGGGTGTTCAGCAATAGCTTACTCTTCATCTTTATCAACAACTTGGATGAAAGAATAGGGGGCATGTTTATCAAATTTGCGGATGACACCAAATTATGAGGAGTAGCTAATACCCAAGAGGAGAGGATCAGAATTTAAAATGACCTTAATAGATTAGAAAGCTGATCCCAAACTAACAAAATGAACTTCAGCAGGGAGGACTACAAGGTACTGCACTTTAGCAAGGAAAAAAAAATCAAATGCATGAATCTAGGATGGGGGACACCTGACTTAACAAGACGACATGTGAAAGGGATCTAGAAATCCTAGTAGACCACAAGTTGAACATACGTCAATAGTGTGCTGTGGCAGCTAAAAAGGCTAAAGCAATTCTACGCTGTATCAATAAAAGTACAGTCAGCCCTTCTTATACATGGATTTTTTATACACCGATTCAAGCATCCATGGTTTAAAAATGCTCAAATAAAATATAAATTTCAAATATCAAACTTTGATTTTCCATTTTTTATAAGGATCACCATTTTGCTATGTCATTATATTTAATGGGACTTGAGCATCCATGGATTTTGTTATCCACAGGGATCTTGGAACCAAACCCCAGCGTATAACAAGGGTCCACTGTATAGTGTCTAGATCAAGGGAAGTAATAGTGCCACTCTATTCTGCTTTGGTCAGGCCCCACCTGGAATACTGTGTCCAGTTCTGGGCACCACAATTCAAAAAGGATGTTGACAAATTGGAGCAGGTCCAGAGGAGGGCGACCAAAATGGTGGAGTCTGGAAACCATACCTTATGAGGACTGACTTAGGGAGCTGGGTATGTTTAGTCTAGAGAAGAGATGGTTAGAGGTGATATGGCAGCCCTGTTTAGATATTTGAAGGGATGTCATATTGAGGATGGAGCAAACTTGGTTTCTCTTGCTCCAGAGAACAGGATGCAGAACAATGGATGCAAGCTACAGGAAAAAGAGATTCCATGTCAACATTAGGAGGAATCTCTTGACAGTAAGAGCTGTTCAACAGCTGTTTGAAAGTATTCCCTTGGAGAGTGGTTGAGTTTCTTTCTTTGGAGGTCTTTAAACAGAGGCTGGATGGCCTTGGGGATTCTTTGGTTTTTCATTCCTGCATGGTAGGGGTTGGACTGGATGGCCCTTGTGGTGTCTTCCAACTCTATGATTCTATGTATTTTAAATATGTAATTTTGTCTAACTTGGGTGTTTCTGCAAGCAGATTTCTCCCCAAAATATTTTTTTGATATTTTCATGTAGACATATTGTATACATATCTCCTTGTGTATGCAATTTGGCACATTTTTAAAATTCAGAACCGCACCACAAAAATGGAGAACTGTGAATATAATGATAACTGAACTTCAATTCACACATTGGTTCAGGAAATGAAAATTAGGGAAGGTTGCATTAAAAGGCTGCATTCTTACTATATATAAGGAATAATGTGGTCTCTAAGTTTCACTCTATTGGCCCCATTCTTGTACTCTTATACAATAATCTTACTAATACAGAGTAAGCACAACATACAGTCTTGTCCATTTTTAAAAAACCCAGAGGCCCCTGGCTGCTGAATTTGGTAATCACATGGTAACTCCTACCACCATACAGGTTTTTCTCACTAAGGCCTGAAACAGACAGGCCCAATAAAGTGGGCTCTGGCTGCTCTGGTGTGATTCATGCCAGGGCCACAGCAACCACATGCACCCAGCCTCAATCCAGGCTGCTGCCATAGTTTTAAAGCAGGCTGGTAAAAGGCGTGGTATTTTACAGCTCCTTTTTGGCCCAGTTCCTTGTAAAATATGCAGCCTCATCATGGTTTCTGGCTGTGCTCCGGAGCATTCATCATCTAAATGCTATGCCCCAAACGCAGCCAGAAACTGGTTTATTTGACCCATTTGTTCTTTGTAAAACAAGGCCTAAAACAAGGTGTGCAAGGTATGCAGGGCTTGTTTTAGGGTAGAATCACACTCCAGAAAGCATGATTCTATTATGAAACATGGCAAACCAATCCCTTTGTGCTTTCTTTTACTTGAGGAGTGGAGATGAGTTTGGGGAAGTGGAGCTTTCTCATTTCTAACTGACATGTTATTGAATGTTGATAACGGTGGTGTGCATGTGTAGCCCACAGTGTGATTTGGGGAGCAAAAATTGGTCCTAGACCTGCTTGAGTGCTGCAATCATTTACCTTCTTGTTTCCAGTGCAGTTTTTACCTCAAAGTGGGTCAATCATGCATCTGTCTTGTTGAATATCTGATTGTTGCCTTTAGCAAAGGAATATTCCTTAATACCACATGTTCCTTTAGTACTTACCCAGGTATCAGCATTTTTTCAGTGCCACAGTGCTATTTTGGGTGAAAGAAATGCTGGTCAGAGTGCCCTTTGCCTACAAGCAACATGATTAGGCAGAAGAAAGAGAGACTATTTAACATCAATATGGTAAGAATGGCTGTTGTTACACATACTCCACATCTGTAATGCCTCTGTTCCCAGCAATATATCTAACAAGGAATGATCTCAGATACCTTCTTCAAAAGGACCTGCAATCCTAACAGGTACTGGCAGAAAGAAGATTCTATTCTGTCTATACTTGAGAAAAACAGGTCTAAGATTATAAACACAATAATGTAAACAAACCATTCTCTGATAATCGAAAACAGAACGTGGAGCTGGTTGGACAAACTCTCATACCGTGGGTCTTCTTCTGAAAACTGACATGTTAGCTCAAGTCCTCTTTGTGTACTATGCTGCTGTAACTACACTGGCCTAGAAAGTGCTGGCAGGAGGGAAAAAAACCAAGAGAAGAGCAGCCATGAAGGATAAAGAGCTGGTATATTTTTGTTTGTCTTTTCTTTTCAATCCTGCAAGACCCTGAAAAATGTCCAACAATGACGCAGTACTTTTGCAGGATTCAGACCATGGTGTACAACTTTAAAACTTAATGTAATGTGGTGAGCCCATTTCTTTAAACACATGTGGTTCCATCTCTGTGTGAAGCTGGGAGGGATAAGGTATGGTTCTAATGTTTATTCAGACAGTGTATATAATCCCATTAGTATGTGGATTAGTATGCTGAATGTGTGGTTCACATGAATTTTGAATGTATACAATTACGTTGGGGAGGGCTGCCAAACCCCCCACAAAACCTGGCATAATTGATCTCAGGTTTTTCCCTGAGTTTTCCTGAAAATTTTGCATTGGCAACTGTGTGAATAACTGATGCAAATAGACCCAGGATCAACTGGGATAAAACTATATCTTGAACATGTTTCAAATATAAAGTCGAAGGCTTTCATGGCTGGCATCCATATTTTTTGTGGGTTTTTCGGGCTATGTGTGGAACATGGCCACATAGCCTGAAAAACCCACAAAAAACTATGTTTCAAACACATCCACATAATCAATGCCATCTTTATTCACAGTGCTGACACGTGTGTGCAACAGATTTCAGAGATGCAATTCTGATAAAGAAAAGTGTAAACCACAACTCAGGAATGCATGAGTGAGATTATCTGTATAGTTGCATTGCAAAACAAGTGAATAACCCCCAAATATGAAAGGGGAAATAGAAGTAAGGCTGAATCCTCCTTACATATACTGCTTTTTCCTACATCTCCTCAAGTGGCATTTCTCCCAGCTGGGGTTATTGCTGATCTAGGAGATGAGCTGGGGGGGGGGGCTCCTAGGATGGAGAATCTGGAAAGAGCAATGGGCATGAGAGAGCTCAGCACAGATGCAACACAATCACATACCCTTTTGATGAATCACTCATCTCCACAAATTCACTTTACACAGGATTGGGGCAGATCTGCAATTTAGGTCACCGTCTTGACAAGTTTGGCCATTAGATTTAGAAATTCAGATTCTGAATGTCTCAGAGAAATTTTGGATTTTCAGCAGTTAATTGTTTTGAGTTAAATGTGACACTCACAGTGGAAGAGATTACATAGCATGAGCTATAGAGAAGGTGGTTGCATTGGTTTTGTCACTGCCGCTGATGGTGATAGATTTGATTGGATTAAGATGTTTGTTCCTTCTGAATATTTCATTTGCAAAGCACATGTTTTCTGGAGTTAGACCAAGAATAATTTGCTGTGTACTTCCATTAAATGGATAATAGAAATTCATCAATGCTCTTCATTCCCCCCCTGTAGCTTTGAAATTACTGGTGTTTCCAAAGCCTCTGTTTTTCATTTTTTCAAAATTGTTTTGCCAGGCTGTAACAACATGATGCCTTTGTGAGCATTACTGTTTATCTATGAGGTTATGTGATAGTTTCTATGGTGGTGTTATTCTTCAGAAAGTAGTGCATACTTAATCCCTTCTGCCATTTGGTCCTTTCAAGAATTTGGGAATAAAGGAACATAAGTATATGGGAAGCTATAATCAGATTATTTGTTCATCTAGCCCTGTGTTACCTGTTCTGACTATCAGCAGCTTCTCAAAGTTGCAGTGGGCTTCTCCATCACTTGTAAACTAATCCTATTAATATAAGATGCTACGAGTTAAATTAAGGGTCTTCTTGATGTAAACCTTGATCTGTACCACTAAGCTGTATCACTGTGGTGTCAGTTTTTTGGTTGTGTCATTATATTGTTCCCTCACTTTATTGCACGTGAAGGTCCTAAGCCTCCAGCAAATGATGCTGTGGTGCCAAATTGCAGCATGAGCTGCTCTAGAAACCATCTATAATAGTGTTACAATCATACCTGTATTACCAATGGGAGGCAGGACCAATTTTTCTTTTTAATATTTGCTTTAACTATCATGTATATTTGCCCGTATATGAGTTACAAAGCACTCTCAGTACAGAATTACGTGTGTAGTACATATGCTAGAGAAATTATTTGGCTCGCTGTTTTCTTGCATAATATTTTACTTGTGACATTTCCTCCTGCATCTGCCATCACATGTTGTCGTCACTTGGAAGATATCAGTGCTGCAAGCTTATAAAATAGCATTCCCCATATGACTGACCAGACAATTTTAACACTTTGTTTTAATGTGGTATTTTAGAACATTGGTTTATTTCATGTCCAGTCCCACTTTATTTTTCCTTCTGGAGAATGGCCCTTGGGAATGTACCAATATGCAACTTGTCCAAAGATAATCATGTGAACAGAGACTAGATTTGTGGAAGAATTCAGATCATGGGAATAGCCAACTTCATGAATAAGTTGTTCTAATTAAATGTTTTCATGTGGTTCTGGATGCGTAACAGGCAGATCAAATTCTATGTCAGGGATGGACTTTGAGGGCTAAACCAGGCTCTTGTGAGCAGGCTCCTGGCAATACCAAGAAGCCGCTGTGGGAGGCTGCCAGTTTCTATAGAAGGAAAGGCAAGAACAAAGGCTGCTTAAATCTTCCGCCTCCTCTCTGTTTGCCTGCTCCCATTCCTCACAAAACCACTTGCCCCAATTCCTTGCTCCTTGCAAAAGACATATCCCTGCAAAAGACATGGGGAAGTATCTTTTCTGCTGCACCTGGAAAATTAAGGAAAAAAAGAACAGCAGGCAGGAAGAGGTTAAACACCTACTTTCCTCTGCCACACAGTCATCAGAAAAGGCACATGTCTCACATATCTGTGGGCTCGGAACCCTGTCTGTGCTTTAGTCTGATCTAGTTAAAGGTGGATCATTAGTCTGCCTAGTTTTATTTCAGCAGATTTGTCAGCAGATTTTAAAAGAATGTCATTGTTGATAACCCACACTGTGAAATATTAGGGTTCTCACCCAAAAATAAAGTGGAAACATATAACCTTTGTGGGAATAACCATACCTATGTTTCCTCCACTTTCTAGGGAAAGAAATACTGGTAGAGGGGCTCTTGGTATCCACTGGGGGTTGGTTCCAGGACCCCCCAGGAATAGCAAAATCCATGAATGTGTAAGTCCCATTAAATACAATGGCCTAGTAAATTTGCCATAAAATGGCAAAATCAAGGTTTGCTTTGGGGAATTTATATTTTTTAAAATGTTTTCAATCCATGGATGCTTGAATCTGTGGATAAAAAATATGTGCATTATGGAGGGACAACTGTACTTTAATACAGAGGTAGGCTAAGGCGGTAGAAAGAGAGGAAGACTGCATGCTAGATGGTTAGACTCAGTCAGAGAGGCCAAGGGCCTGATCCTGCAGGACAAGAGCAGAGTGGTTGAAGACAGGGGGTCTTGGAGACATCTCATCCACAGGGTCTCTATGAGTAAGGGCAATTAACAACAACAACAAAGGCAGGCATCGGACTTCCAGAACTTTTTTCATTTTTTGCCAAGATCCATTTATACTGACAGTTGCTGCAAAGGGCACTTGCTTAGAATTAAATAATCCTTTACTCAGTAATTTTTGAGAGCTGGAAGTTAATAGAATGTAGTCTTTCTAGGCAACCCCCCTGTCTCCATTATCTCAAACTCTTCTCAGCTGTCTCATGGTGGGAGGAAGGAATCATTTTGTTACTGATATTTTTAAACAATGGTGAGTCAGAAATCTGTGCCAATCTACTACAAATTACCCAGAGATCTGCTGGAAGAGACATAGCTCATTTCTTGCCCACCCTTGCCCTAATATATGAATCCACAACTCGACAGTCAAAACTGATTTCCTTCAGACTTTTAAAGATGCTTAAGATATCCATGGGATAAGTTATTGGAATAAAGCAACAGGTTTACAGACAGCTTTTTCAAATCTGCAACAGCAACAACACAAAGCAGTGGTGCATTTTGCAGGAGATTGCATAATTAAGCAAATTGCGCAGAACAGGGAACCAATATCAAGCTGCTTAGCAATTGAGTCCTGTAGGCTATGATGAGCAGTAATTATATAGCATGGAGACTAAATGGCTACATGCCTTTACTTTGAATGGGGAATATGATGAGCACTACTTAGACCAGATGGATGTGCAATAGATAGCTGCTCTCTGTGTTTTCCAATTAGGATCCATGCACAATTATGTCAAGTCTCTCTGACTTTAAAGCCAGATGAAGGAGCAAAATGAACATGAGGAGAAAAAAACCAGTTACTAACAGGACAATCCTTGGACTTGTGGACACTGCTTGTCTACTTCTGTGGATGTGTTTTGTCCATGCCATCTCAGTGTGAGGAAGAGAGAAATAATTACAGAAAGAATGATAGTTTTACACATTCCTAAAAATAATAAAAGGATAGATCAGGATTGGGTAGAGAGCCCAGCTTTGCATGACAATAGATGGTTTGGTATAAGTGATTTTGTTACCTTGTCCTCAAAATAAAATAAAGGGCCCAAACAGACAGACCAAGTGCTTTGGGTCACTTTGGAGGTATGCTATTTAAATGATGCGTGTGTCCTAAGAGGCTGGAAGCCGCGCCAAAGCTGCACTCTAGTCCTTAAGGACTCTTCACAAAGGTTTAAAACAAGCAGTTTTGGACAATCAGTAGAAACTGAATTTTATCATAATTTCAGATACAAATAAACAGGACACTTTTAATTTGAATAAATAACAGTTTAATTACACTGGAGAAATAAAATATGGTATGGTAGTAATACATTACAGAAGTACTATTCCGCTATAGGTAGTTTAATGGCAGAAGCTACTTTTAATGACAGTCTTACCAGTACTTGTGTACAAAGTAATATACAAGTTGCAAAGAGAAACATATTGCAGCAGTTGCAAGGATGTTAGTTACCAGCTCAAACAAACATCTAACAATACACTATACTTCAAAGAGAAAGTAATAATGTTAGATTTACAGACATTTAAAGAGATAGGTTTTCCACTTGGAAACAATGAAAATAAAAAGCTATGGAAATCCAACTTTGCTATTTTGTATTATCATAAGGAAAGACTTTTCTTTCTCTGTCATTGCATTCTCAGACCTAGAATCCTTTTTTCTGATGTTACAGCAACTTAACTGATTTTCTATTCTACAATTATAGACTTTGATTTTTGTTAGCCACAGCTTGTATAGGCCATTGCTTGTATAGCTGACATATTAAATGTTTTTTAAATTTTTATTTACATACATTCACCACAGGAAAGGTTTTTATTATACAAGAGGCATTTTGATCAGTGCAAGAAAAAAAAAACGCATAGTGATTGCACAGCATTGAGGAGGTAACATACAAATATACATTAACATGGTTGAGAATCTAACTTGCACATAATACTGTACAGATGGTCTCTGGAACAGATATACACATCACTTCAAGTTAATAAATACACAGAATTGTTAGCCACAGAGCTACTCATTTCATGAGAGTGGGTGGCTGACTATGAAGTGTATGGAGAAGCTGCTAGGCTATTACCAAGGGAACATGGACAATTGGAAAATAGCTTTATCTAAAGGAAGGTTTCTTGTTATAATCTAGATTTCTGAAATGAAGAAAATACACTTCTGTGTACTGTATATGGATGTGAGATTTGCCTTCGTGGGTCAGACTAATGCTTGAGACTAGACCTCAGTCTCCAACCGTGACCAGCTAGATGACATACTCACACGAAAAAGTCACAACAGGGCATCAGGGGAACAGGAGTTCCCTATACTTTGTCCCCAGTGCCTGATCAACCAAGGTGTACTATTTCAGGTATGCAGATAATTCACTGCAGAGTGGTTTGGTATAAGTGTAAGGGGGGGAGAGAATGAGGGCACTGAGATCTGGTGAGGTATCCAGAAAGCAGTCAGTAATCTCACCCTACACACACATAATTATGCCCTTGGGCATCTGTTGAGGGCAGCCAAGATAAAGGGATTTTCATGGCACCATGCAGGTGAGTGGCCAGCAGTGTCCTGTGCAGCTATGCACCACTGTTGATTACTTTGTATTGGGCACTGCCAGCCATGTGCTAGCAGAGCACTTGCATAGTAGCCAATGAAACATGCTCTGCTCCTACCAAATCCCTGATCACACAGTTATGGGTGCCACTCCCTCTTCTTTGTCATTCTGTGATGTGTGGAGTGTGTGTGTTGTGGCAACCACTAAAATCTTGTCCACCACACTGGCTGTTGCTGCATTTGGGTATCCTAGCTCATCATGCCATTAAATGCAACCTCTATGCTCACAGATATTATATGGCCCTAAGTCTAACTAGGACAACACACATACTAATGCAATGATTCCTACATACACCAAGCACCCTACATTGGAATAGAGAATCCTGTTTGCATAGGAGCTCTGGGTATGCCCTGGAGGACACTGGTGTGGGGCAAACATCAGGCAAAGCTTCATTTTGGTCCTTAGCCCAGGAAGAAGCAGACACCAAGAAAATTATATTTTAAAGAAATAAAACGTGGACTACAACATGCTTCAAGAGCCCAGTTAACAGTGGTGTATAGCTTTTCAGAAAATTAAAAATAAATAAATAGGTGTGCCCCACCAGTCCAGAAATGAATATGGAAGTGTCTAAGTACACTTTTAGGCCCTATATTATATATTTAAAATATTGGTTGGAACTTGGAAGGAGGATAGCCTTGCACTAATTGCATTGATTGGGAGGGAGCAGAGTGGAGTTTGTACTGAATATACCTTCCTAAGCATTTTTACAGTCTTGAGAACAAGTACTCTAAAGCATGGCTTAAGTAAAGCTAAAAGTAGAGTATCTAACAGCAGTTATATTTAGCATTCACTTTGTAGGGACTTCATAGCTAGCTGAGTTGAGAAATGGTGTTAGGACAATATCCGCAGTAATAAGAGCTTTTTAAAAATTAAAAAAACTCCAAAAAACTCACATATGTAAATGAAATATACTGATGACATTATAATATTTCACAAGATGATGTTTCTTATTAGATCAATAAGCACCATATTTAGTGCCAAGACAGCCCCATTGTCCCATAGTTTATTTTAATTACATAAAAGTTAGATCTCGGATACATAAACAGAAACCCATACAAGTAAGCACTGAAGTCACAAGAAGACATTTTTAAAAATGGCTCTGGAAATACCGTTTCATTGTCCTTTGGGTTTTCTTTACTGTAAAATGGTTTCTGATTGAATGTATTTAATTGTTAAAGGAAGTGTTTCAAAATACAAAACCCACTGTGAGCATAGCAGCAATGTGCAGAGGAATAACAAAAGATTTTTTTGGGGGGGGTTACCTTCTTCAGTGTTTGCACATAAGAAACTCAATGCAAGTGACTTATATAAAGGACTTATCTTCCTCAAGTAAATGAGAAAGGTAGGGCTGGTCAGGGATGGGCAAGGTAAGATAGGTCTCCCATTCCATGCAACAACCCAGTCTGCCATGTCTTTATATGTGAATGCTGAAGGGGACAGTGGATGTGTGACTCTGTTGTGTAAGGGTGTAGCTCTGGTGGGAACAAAATGGGAGCACTGTCACCAAATAAGGATTCTGGCACCACAATGAAATTTCCCCCCAAATTTCTAGAATTGCAGAGAGACATGAAACATCATTCACACCTAGAACACTTTGCATTCCCTTGGTAACTGTGCCTGCCCCTTTGCTTTGGGTGCCTTGAATGTACTGAAGTTTTTAAGTTACTGCAATGCTAGAAATTTGGAGACTGAAGGAACCTTCAGTTTCAGGGCAGACTCCTTATTGGGGTGAATGTTCATACTCTGTATCCCCTCATAGCTACCCCATTGCTTATAGATAGCTTTTTGAACAGCTGTTGCACCCAGGGTAGTCTTGGATTAAGGCCAAACTGCTCAGCCTCTGGAGATAACTAGTTAAAAAAAAAGAGGGGGGCAACTCTTACTAAAAAGAACAGTGAAGATAAAACAAACTAGTTCAACTGTAAATTAGAGGCATGTTCAATAGACATGTAGAAGAAGGTTGCCCACAAGTATGTGCTTATTTACTTCAGTGGAGAGCAGCTCCATCTATAATACAGCTGTCCTCATAGTTAAAGTAATGGTATATTCCTCTTGGAATTTTGCACAAATACTGGGGCACAGACAAACTAGAAATAATCCCCTTCCTCTGAACTGCCATGCCACATTCTCAAGCACAAGCAATAAACTAGTAATCTTCGGAAATTACTACACTACATTCTTATAGTGTCGCTTCCCACCTTTACTGCTCCAGCTGCCTCCTGTGGCAATCTGGGATTTGCAGTTGAGAGAGGAGCATTTACAATTCTTGGATAGCTCTTAGGCCTCACTGAACTACAAACTCCAGGATGCAACAGGAGGCAGCCAGAGCAGTAAAAGTGGAATAGTAGTACTGTTAAGAGCATAGGGCAGTAATCTCCTTTGACATACAAGTCTGACAATATGCTTACAAACAAACAGAAATGATTGACCATCTCATCTCTCTCTAGTTACTCCTGTTTCACAGGGCAGCTTAATTAGCAGTTTAGGCAATGTTCCCACCAGAACAAAGTTGTTAGATTCCTTAGGTGGCTTGGCTAGCTTGCATGGCTGAACTAAACAACTATTCTTACACTGGGTATGGGAACTGCAAGGCTTTCCAGATTTAGGCTGCTGGAATTAAAAATCCCCCAGCTTAAGCCAGTGTAATTAAGAGTGAGGAATGCTAGGAGTTACAATCCAAAACACCTGGAGGGCCACATTATTTCCACTCCTGATTTGCACCCAATACAGTGGATGGAAATTATTTCTGATTTATATAGATCACACATGAATGACTCTAAATGGAGATGGCAGAGTCACTTCCCATGTTACGTTTAATGAAGATTTCATTTATTGAAATTAGCATGGGTAGTGACAAGGACCCAGTGTTTTACCCAGGACTAACAGCTCTCTGCCTTGCTGGAGCTCCTGTTTCCATAGAACTGACGGCATGAATCAGTCAAATAAACACGTAACAAAATTAAAACTCATCTCCTGGCCTGTGCTTTTGTCTCCCCAACAGACTAAAGATTACCCAGAATCACTGGCCCAGGGCCATTCAGTGGCTAGCATCCTACTAGTAATTTATGAACATGCAAGTCCCTTTTTGGATGAGGGGCAGAAAGCTATTCTCTTGTGCCCTTCCCCTCCATAAAAATTATCTCATGCTTGTCAACTGTCAAGCCCAGGAGGGCTGCTACTCCTGACCAGAAGGAAAGGAGGGTGCTTCAGACCATGAAAATCCAGCTGCCCTAAGCTCCTAGGGGAAGTAAAAGGCAGGTGCACTCTATTTGAGAGCGCACTCTCTTTTCTGTCCACCACCTGAGCTGGGACCTGCTACTTCTCCTTAGCTTGAATTGCCTCCCCTTTCCTTGCTTTTCCTGCAGTAAGTGAAAGCAGGACAGGGGCGCTCCTGGGGCTTGAGAGTTGCCAGGCACTGGGAACATGTGGAACTGCACATGCAGCAGTTTGACTATTAGCAATGTTTACAATGTTTACTATTACTTTACAATGTACTCCCAGACTTCCATCACTCACTGCTTCTAGCATCTGCCCTCACATACTGTAGCCTTTCTTATATTATTATGCCATGTGATCCTGTAGCATCTTTGAGACTGCTTGTATGAAAGAAGTTGTAGCATAAGCTTTTGTAGTCTTGGGCTGCATTTGTATTGCAGAAATAATTTGGTTTGACACCACTTTAACTCCCATGACTCAACTGTAGTTTGTAAACTACAATTCCCATGGCAATTAAAGTGGTGTCAAACCAGACTATTTCTGCAGTGCAGATTCAGCCTTTGCATCCTTCCTCAGATGCACGGAGTGAACTGATGCCCAGGAAGAACTTTTGTAGACTATATGAATAGCCATAGAAATGCAAAACTGGTGGGTATGGTTATGAGGTGACAAGTTCAGTTTAAACTATGGTCATTTCTTTCCAATCTTCCTTTGTAGTCTTTTTGTTCAGGGACCCCTGTTCTGAGGTCAGAGATGGAATGCCCCATGAAGACTGAAGTGTTATGCAACTGATTTTTGTGTATTCCCATTCCTAATATCTGATTTATGACCTGTCCTATGGTTTTCCTTATAGTCTGATTATAAAGGTCTTTCCTGGGCCCCAGTTCACATCATGCATCTGAGGGAGTGGACCAAGTCTACAAATGCTTATGCTTACAATATTTTTCACACAATTAGCCTTAAAGGTGCTACAAGATCCCTGTGCATGCTGATATTCCAGACTAACATGTCTATGTCTCTAATTTTTTTGGTCATATTATGTATATCATATTCAAACATATATGCTTTCCTTGTAAGCCAAACCCATCTGTAAATGGAAGTGTCTTCTGATAGTAACTTTTAGCTGTGAGGTACAAATGAGAGGGAGCTTCTTATCTATGGCCCGTTACAAATGGGCGTAAAGTATGCGCTGAGCACGTACTAGGGTTAGGAAGGGGTGTCCCTTACGGACGCTCCTAACCCTAGTATGCGCTTGGTGCGTAAAAAATGGTGGCACCCGTTCTACACAGGCACTGTCATCTTGACGTAGAGGACGCTTAGCGTCTGCACATCGCGCAGCACTAATGATGTCGTGAGTGTGCCATTGGCGCCTTGCGGCGTCATTAGCGCACCGCAAAAAGAAGTGCCATTTTGGGGCTTCTTTTTTGCGGTGCCAAGGAGCGTAATGATTTGGCCACTGGGCTCCTCGGCGCAGCAAATGACGGCACCGGCAGACCGCCCATTTTGGGTGGTCTGTAACGCACCAAAGCCATAAAAAAGAAGCTCTGCACTTGTCAAATCCCTGGGGGCCACAGGACTACTCTTCCATTTTTCAGCCTCAAAAGGCTCACTTCTAGAGAGACAGTGGCCTGTTACAGACTGCCAAAATAAAGCTGCTTCGGGTCTCTTTGGAGGTATGCTGTTTAAATGATGCATGCATCCAAAGAATCTGGAAGCTGCACCAAAGCTGCACTCCAGTGCTTAGGAATGGAGTGTGGCTTTGGTGCGACCTCCGGACTCTTAGGACCCATGCATCATTTAAATAGCATGCCTCCAAAGAGACCCGAAGCAGCTTTATTTTGGCAGTCTGTAACAGGCCTAAGTGCACAAGCTCTCCTAGTCAGCTTCCTCAGAGTCTAACAACATATGACCTTAAATGTGTCACCTGCACTGATGTCAGGATTTTAAAAATATTTTGGTACTAGCAGGGAGGCAAGACACTAGATCAGTGGTTCCCAACCTGTGGGTCAGGACCCCTTTAGGGGTCGAATGAGGGGGTCACCTAAGACCATTGGAAAACGCCTATTCAATTACAGTTATAAAGTAGCAATGAAAATAATTTCATGGGTTTGGGTCACCACAACATGAAGAACTGTATTAAAGGGTCACGGCATTAGGAAGGTTGGGAACCACTGCACTAGATCTTGGAAGCTAAGCAGGGTTAGGCCTTGTTAGTACTTGGAAGGGAGACCACAAAAGAACATCAGGTGCTGTAGGTTATATTCAAAGGAAGGCAATGACAATCTATCTCTGTGCATTCCTTGTCAAGAAAACGCCATGAAATTCCTAAAGTCAACATAGGTCAACAGGTGTTGTGAAAGAATGTATACATATATACATGGAGGGAGCCTGATATATATCAGATTATACTGCAAGGAATGGGAGATTCAACTTTCTCCCTCCTTTTCTGTTCCTTCCCCTTCTCCCCACAAAACCAGGGAGTATACCGCTGCACACCGTGAACAGTGATAGATATAATGGACAAAATCCAATGGTACACAGGTGGAAATCACATGGCCCTCTAAATAGTTTTGAGCTGCAACTCTCAGCATTTCTCATCAGGCTATGATTGTTGGGAGTTGTGCTCTAGCAAGACCCGATTCCTATATCTGCAACCACTAGCCTCCAGCCACAGGAAACCCATTCATGCAATGGGGTTATATAAGTGCTGTCATAACCATTATTGCATTTAGCTCACTGACTCTCTTTACTCAGGAACCTTGGGTACCTGTGGGGGTTCCCATTCCATCTACAGTTATACTGTTTAGTTTACATTCTGTTGGACAATCAAAGTTAGCTTGGCTATTACTGGTTTGTAATTGTTTCCAATTCTATGTAGCTACTATCCACTGATCCATTCCAGAACTGCTCATGTACAGTGGTACTGTACATGAAGACTGGCGTTCACATGGCTGCTACACAGACAATTGATAGCCCTGGTTGCAGTGATTCTGCCCCCCCCCCCCAAAATTACCCAAGCATTGATTCTGGTGCTGCACATTGCTTCCAAGGGTCAACCCAGCAACAAGAACTGCATAAATGAACCCAGGAAGCAGGGATCCAGAACGAACTTCTCATGCTGCACCTTTTTGTGCATGTAGTACCTCACTGATAAAAAGAGGTCACCGAGTGGAAGTTTTTCTTCGATCAGGGTGACCCGGTTTTCACAATGAAAGGCCTGCCTCCTTATAATATAAAAACAGATTAACATTTATATGTTTCTTTAAATGGGATAGTATTTCAGTTTTCATCTCCTGCATTCTTAATTTGTCAGAGATTGTGTACATTTGGAATGTTTCTCCTGCATGTTGTTTATTTCTGGTTTAATACTAACACTTGTGGATGCCTGTTTTAAGTTTCTGGTACTTGTTCACAGTGGCATTCTTCTTCCAATCATTTTGTAAAGCCTGGGATCTAAAGACACAGAAAACTAGTTAATCATTAAGTGACACAGTACTTTTGCCTTCTTAACAAGTCTGTCTGCTATAAATAATAATGTGTATTTTTATTGTTTATAAGATGTAGACTTGAGTTGACTGACTCAACAGACTCAAGTCACTTCAGTGACTTGACTTGGACTTGGCAATAAATAATGCTCTGACTTGACTCAACTTGCGACTTGTATATTTTTAGTGACTGTCTTGCTGGCATCATTCATTTTGAGCAGCAGACAAGACCTGTCCCCAGAGCATGGAGTGTGTTTCTTGGAGGGGAACAGCAAATGTGTTAGGCAATGAGCTTGAGGTGGAAGGATCTTTCTCAAGTTTTTGAAGCTCCTCTGATGTACTGTGGGTATGGGCTGCCAACAGACCTCAACCGCATCTCAAGCCCGCTGCTTAAGGTGCTTGCTGTTCCCCTCTGAGAAACACACTCCACCTCAATTTTCTGTTAATATTTGGCTTCCAGACTTGAGACTTGATTTAAAAGTACTGTACAAGGACTTGAAACTCAACTTGACACTTGAAGGTAGAGGCTTGAGAGTTGACTTGAGACTTGGGAGTAAAAGACTTCAATACATCACTGTAAGACAGTGTTTTTTGTATGGGTTTATAAATGTTGCGTACTGTATTTTCATTACTGATTGGTTGGAAGATCTCACTTTTAGAAACAGAACTTATGTGCAAAGAATGCAACAAGAGATAGATTGAAAATGTTTTGTCACAATTTTCTTATCTTAATATTGTTGTAACCCACACTTATTTAGTATATATACACACAACACATACAAATACACAGATATCACTTAATTATATATACACACGTTAAAAAGTCTAATACTAATACTTTATCCTCTTGTTTCCGAAGACTGATATTTGGCATCCCACATTTCAAATGTATTGAAACTTGAGACTCAGGAATGCAACACATTTCAAGTATACATCACAGTGATAACTTCATGTGTTTAATAGGACACATGTTGTCTTCAGAATTCCAGTGTTGTTCGAAAAACAGTTTCCAGTTACCAGTGCCCCAATGCCTTCCCTTTGGGGCTTTGCTGATATTCATACCATTTCCAACAACAACAACAAAAACCCCAGCTAGCTGACCTTTCCTCATCTGAACCAATTTATTTTTTTCTCTTGCAAAGTTAGTGTAAGTACTCCTGTTGCTGTTATTCCCATATTTACATGAATTTAAAAACTTAATAGGGATTTCAAATGTGAGCAGAAGAAATACAAAGCCTTTCCTTTGAAGTTCACTAAAAACCACTAAGAATGTAAAAATTTCAAAATACCTCATAGGACTTCTTCAAAATACAGGAAGTTCTTTCATGGTGCGAGGAGGGTTTTACATCATCACATACTTTACATTACTTCCACACAAGTCTACCTAATCACTTTGATTAGACAATATTATTAATGGACAGTAAAACATCATACATCTCACAAGACATGGTACAAAACTTCTACAATCCAGTACTGCCGCTTTTGGGGTGGGGTAGGGTATGAAAACCTACTTACAAACAATTAATGTATTTCACACCAGAAATAAAACTACAATTACACATTATTGTTTCTGATTTGAATTTGCAGTAATTTTCAGTATGTTTATAGATTTTTCCCCCTTCCTTGATCAATGGGATACTTTTATATATGATAACAGAATTTAGCCATTACTATTCAATTAATGTTTGATCAATGGAAAACCCATTTTTGAAAATATAGGTTGAATCCTTTTAAGAAAAAAAACCTGGAAGAAGAGCTACTACCCAAGACTAAACCTCCAACAACTGAACACCACCATTGTTTGAAAGAACAGGGCAAAAAAGATACATATGAAAAAACGCACACTTCTGTAGTAATGGATTTCTCTTACTTTCTCTCGTTTTGTGCTCTCGTGATGCCGAGAGGTTTTTGTTTTACAGTGCCTCTGCAGTTGTGTCTGAGGAAACAGACATGGTCACTTTGGCAATCTTAACTGTGTTTTTAATACACCTTTCAGCAGCCTTGTGGACATTACCTGGATTGTTAGCATGTCTGTGCTGGCAGTCAGACTCCAAGCTGTTGTCAAGTGGCTGTGCTGTCCCTGCACATGGTGGAAACATGCTCCTGAAAGCATGTCTCAGGTCCTGGCTCCTGAGAGCATAGATAATGGGATTCACTGTGGAATTCAGTAGACACAGCATACTGCAGAAGGCAAAGATAGTCTTGACAAGCTTGTTCATCTTCCCAAAGACATCGTAGAGCATGATTGCAAGCAGAGGACCCCAGCAGATAATCAAAACCACAAGAATGAGGACTAAGGTTTTGGCTAACCTGATGTCCATACGTGTTTGGTCAGGCCTGGGAACCTGTTGCACTTTACCATCTTCTGAAGTATGAATGATCATGCTCTTTTGAGTGCCACGCTGAAGCATCCTAACAGCATGGCTATGAGCTTTCCAGAGTATGTACATATAAGCATAAACAATAAAAAGCAAGAGTACAGTGGTGACACCAATCCAGAACAACAGATAGTTCTCGTCAATTAGTGGAAATATGTCAGAACAAACAGAATTGAGCTTTTTGCAGTTCCAACCAAGCAGAGGGAGGACAGCTATGACAATAGCAATGGTCCACATTACACAGAATGCTACAACTGCCTTTGATCGGGTAACGATCCTTTTGTAAGATAATGGCCTATGTATAGATATGTACCTGTCTATTGCAGTGAGGAAAAGGCTGCCAACAGAGGCTGTGAATGAGGCTGTAACTCCACCTAATTTGAATAAGAAAACATTGGGACTGTCTTTTCGATGGAAAACATGGAAGTCAACAAAACTGTAGACAAAGATTACACTGCCAAGGAGGTCAGCTACTGCCAGGCTGCTGATGAAATGATAGGAAGGCCTACAGCGAAGGCTTCGGGACTGCAAGATGACAACCAAGACCAGAAGATTTTCCAGAACAGTGAAGGTGCCTAGGGTAAGGGAGAGTACTGCAATGGCCAGCTGCTGGCTAGGGTTCAGAATCATAAAGCACTCCATATCCATGAAGTTATCTCCACACTGTATATTCTCCTCATTCTCCTTGAATGTGGACAAGGTCTTGTTGTAAAAATCTGTAAGATTTATCTGATCTGCTGGGTGCACGCCCAAAACAGCATCTTCTCCTGCAGTCATTTTTGGTCGGAAATCACCTCGAAAAGAAGACAGAGGGAACTTCTGTGGGTAGTATCCTAACTTGGATGCCATGTCGCTTTTCAAATCTTCGTACTGTATATCGTTAGAACCCATGTAAAGAAGATCTGTTGTAATTGTTCTGAAGGTCGTATCTGCGAGGCCATCTAAGACTGACTTCATAACCCCAGATGTCAGTTATGTAGCCTTGTGGGGAAAGTAAGTGAAGCAATCCTGGTAGAGAGGGGAGAAGACCAAACTTAATTAAATATATGCAAAGTTGGAGAAGATATTTACCCATCTAGTTAGACTGTTTATTTATAGTACAATAATGCTCAATAATACCTTTGTCTTTCTACTTAGTGTTGAATCAGACTCCCATATTTACAACATTCATTCACCTGCAGAATGGCTAGAACATAATGCATGGCTATGGAATGAAAAGGCTGGGAAAGTAAGAGAAAAGTGTAGGAAAATATATTAATGGTAATTAATTTCCCCTAACTAGTTGTGCTGGATGCATTCTGTAAAAAATCCTCCTCTGATTCTATCTCATCTCATTCATTTTAAAATTTCATCAGACCAATGACTCCCTCAGTAGATTAAAACAACTGCAGGTCTTCAATTACAAATTTCACCATATTAAAAAATATAGAGCACCTGATGATGGCTGATCTGAAGGGGTACAGTTACACTGATTGTCCATCTCTATCATGTTGTATAGTGAGCTCTTTTTACGAGCTTAAAAATTTATACATAATTCAGTTAGAAGACCTTGTAAAAGATCATTTCATTGTATAACTCATGGGCTTTGTTGCTAATAATGAGCATGTGCCTCTGGATTCCACCCTAACATTATCACTTATATCTGAGATTATATTTTTTAAAATGCTGATATGTGAAGTGTGTGATTCATGTGTTTTCACTGAAATCTAAGCAACAAGGTTCCATTCTCTGACCAACTTGAGTCAATATGTTCTTTTTGTTAAGAGAATCAATGATGTGGTCATAATATATATTTTTATTATTATACAAATTTACAAGCTCACTAAAGGCAAATCAGAATCCTTATACAAAATATAACAGTTCTGATTCATTAAGTCCTTTCAACATTATTGTATTAGGTATTCCAAATACCCAATCTCTTACTCTTATCCCTACATTCTTTCTTATCTTCCCCCAAACTACTTGCTTTGTTACTGCCATCTTTTCTTGCAAAATTCTGTTATTGGTAACTATTCTTTCTTAATTTTCCCCCCCTATATCTTTTTGGTTCAGCCAAGAAGTTAATCTGTCCATCTCTTTCATGTCATATAATTTCATAAACTAGTCATCTATTGTTGGTAATTCCTGTTTGTCCATACTTGGGGTATCAATACTCTAGCTACCAATGTGGACATTATTAATTGTGAAATATTAGCCCCACTTAAAACTTTCCCTGATAATATTTTTGGTTCACTTAATTTCTGAAGTGATCTTTAAATGTACAAATTTTTTGAAAGTTATGTAACAACTATCTTCATTTTTATTTAACCTCCAAAAACATAAGTTAAGTAAGTACAGGCTGAGTCTCTCTTATCTGGATTTCTGAAATACAGCAAGCCCTTTGTTTCTGCTGGGGTTTGGTTCCTGCCCCCCCCCCCCCCCCCCCCCCCCGTGGATACTAAAATCCATGGATGCTCAAGTCCCATTAAATACAATGGATAGTAAAATGGAAAAATCAAGGTTTGCTTATTGGGATTTATGTATTTTTAAAAATATTTTAAAGCCATGGATGCTTGAATTCATGGATAAAATATCCATGGGTATGGAGCACTGATTGTACTCCAGAACCTAAAACTCTCTTCATGGGTCATTCATATAGGGGCATCTTTGTTTTCCGATGGTTCAATGTACACCAACTCTGTTTCATGCACAAAATTAACTATGTGTATAAGGGCTGCATGAAACAAATAAATTTTGTGTTTAGATTTGTATCCCAATTCCAACATACTTCATTACATATGTAAATTCATCTACAGGTATTCCAAAAATTAAATAATAATAATAATAATAATAATAATAATAATAATAATAATAATAATAAAGAAATCTGAAATCCAAAACACTTCTAGTCCCAAGCATTTCAGATAAGGGATACTCAACCTGTATGTTGCAGTTTCTCAACATCTGTACTCAATTACATTAAAAAATCCACTTGTGAGTGAGAAACTTGACATCATGCACAGTTGTACATTAAATCATCCCAGGTTTATATTCTGAACTTGAAACTTGGGTAAGCAACATTGGCAGGTCCCAGAGCTACAAAAAACTACTCCTTAGAAAACACTGCACCATCACTGAGTTGCAGCAGTATAGCAGCAAATTAGGCCACAATATAGTGCATTTCCAATATAAATCAAGGTACAGAACATATATGCAATTGGCCCTCCATATCTTCAAGGGTTCTGTTACAGACTTCCCCTCGCCGCACGGATACCAAATATTGCGGGACCTCAAGTCCCATTATTCTCTATGGATATGCAATGTGCACATGACAGCATTAGGATGGCCGTGTGCATCAGCACATTGAAGACAACGGGCCGGGGCCATCTGCAGATGTGCCAAACCCCGGATGCTAGGCTGTTGCTATAATGGGCCAAACGTTTAAACCACCTAGGACAGTGATTCCTAAAGTGGGTGGTACACTCCCCTGTGAATGGTGGAAAGATCCAGGGAAAAGGGGGGCGGCAGGAGAGTCTTCAATCAAATTATTGCTGTTCAAGAAAGACAAAGGGAACTAGTGACTTTTAGGACTATGGTGAAGATGAGTTAGAGCACATGGAGGTGGGGAGAGCCAGTGGCAACAAGGAGCTTTCCCATTTGGGACCTAGCTTAAGCTTTGTGAGCTTTGCCAGGACTTGACTGTCAGGCTGGTGCTGTGCTGCTGCCCCTGCTTTTTTTTTTCTTGTTGTTGGACAAGCCAAGAGAAGTAGCAGAAGAAATAATAACTGTTTGGGGTGGGAATGACTTGAAGCTGTGTGGGGAAGGCATGTCTCTGGGGAAGGAGTATCGGGGGCTGATTGCCTCTCTCAGATTGAGAGCACTCCTCACTGGGAAGCCTGTTAAGCAACCAAGAAGCCTCTTGCCCATGCTATTCTTTGCCGCAAGACTAGTACAGGTGAGAGGCTTCTTGGTCACTGCTCAGACAGTTGCTGAGCAGTGACTGAGAAGCTTCTAGTCCATGATGTTATGATTTTAATTGTACAGTTTTAACTTATGTTTATATATGTTTGCCGCCTTGGGTCCCATTTTGGGAGAAAGGCGGGATAAAAATAAAATAAAATAAATAAATAAATGCATGCCACCCTTGCAGCAAAGGCTAGTGTGAGCTAGAGGCTTCTCAGTAGCTACTAACTTTGCACCTGGTCACAGTGAGAGCAGCAACCTAGTAGTCAGACAACTGGCCTTCTTTTTACTGTAAGGCCAGCATGTTTTACTATAAGGCAAGCAAAATTTGCTTTCAGAAAACATCCATGGTGCTTGCACCTTGATTTAAAGGTGAACTTAACAAAAAAGGAAAATAACTTTTTAAATCAGGCAGGTTGTTGGCAACTGATTGGCTACCAAGGAGAAGGATATTGATTTTAGGAATGGGTGATGTACCATTTAACAGATTTATTTTTTTTTTTTTTACAAAATTGCTTTCAACTTGATTATATTTTAATTTGTAATTTGTTTATATATTAAGAAATTCATAATATGTATACTATAACTTAACACACAGTGCATTTTGGCTTGACAACAGTCAGTGGTATCATTCGGGTTGGGGTCACTTGGTGCAATAACTCATGGTGTCACCCTACTACTGATTTCCTCCCATACCACATTATACAGAATCCTTAGTAATGATTTTTGTACTGTTGCTCTTTAATGTTAATTATAATTATCATATATCACTGAATGTAATGGCATAAACAACTAGCAAAAATAAAATTATATCTTTAAATTATAGTATATGCACGGCCTAAATGTATTTACATGTACACTGTTTAATGTGGTTAAAGTGAAAATTTGGTAAGATGTAGTGTTTTTAAAGACAACTTTAAAAGAATATTTTTTAAAATTAAATTTTAATTTTTAAAAAAACAGGGACCTCTTCTTTCTCTACCCAATTCAACCTACTCTCACCATTTCTTCAGCATTTTAAAGGAATGCAGGCAAACACCACAACTCATTTCTGCCAAAAGTCAGATGTTTGGGGAGCAGTGGTGTCACCTCCCCCTTAGGGTGACACCTGGTGCAGCTCGCACACCCCGCACCCCCTTAGTGATATTCCTTGACAATAGTACATCTAGGGGTCTTTGCATACCACAAGCTGAACATGGGCCAATACTGTGCTATGGCTAAAAAAGTCAATGTGATTCTAGAGTGCATCTTGAGGGAAGTTATAATAACATTTTATTCTGCTTTGGTCAGACCTCACCTGCATTACTGTGTCCAAAGGAGGGTAAAGAAAATGGTAAAAGGTCTGCAAACCATGCCCTTGAAGAACAGCTTAGGGAGCTGCATATGTTTAGGGTGGAGAAGAGGGGACATGATAGCCAAGTTTATGTATGTGAAGGGATGTCATAACTGAAGAAGGAGCAATCTTGTTTTCTGCTATTCCAAGAGACTAGGACTAGGAACAATGGATTCAAACTACAGGAAAAGGGATTCCACCTAAACCTTAGGAAGGACCTCCTAATGGTAGGAGCTATTGGACAGTGGAATAAGCTGTCTCAGAGAGTGATGGAGTCTAATTCTTTGGAAGTTTCTATATAGAGGCTGGATGGCCATCTATCAGGGGTGCTTTGATTATGCCTTCCTGCATGGCAGAGGGTTGGGCTGGAGCCATCCACGTGCTGGAAACTATTCCAATAGAGATTTGGAATCAAGAGAGCCAAGCAAATGGAAGACCAAGAGTGGATTCACCCCCTTCCCAAAGCAGGAGATCCACCAGCCACTCCTCTTTGTACCTGCTTTTTCCTCCCTTCAAATCTTGTAGTGATCTGCCCTGAGGCCCAGTTTTGGGGAAAAGATGGGATCAGAATAAAATAAAATAAAATAAAGAACAGCAATTTGTTTTGTGTCACTTGAACAAGCCCATGTATTACCCACTCCTTAATTATATAAATAGAGAACTCCAAGAGAAATAAACCACCTGCATCATTACCTCATATCCTTATCTGCGAACTCATCCAACCCTTCCTGATGAAGCTACCAAAGATGATAGTATTTAAAAGTACTGAATTTGGAAATAGTACAATTATGAAGAGTCAGTGTATACTGGTTTGAGGAAGACATTGGGATTTCAAGGTTTGATTCCATTCCTGGCCATGGAAACCCACTGGGTGATCTTGATTAAGTCACAGTTTCTCAGAGGAAAGTAAAGGCAACTCCTCTCTGAACAAATTCTGCCAAGAAAACACTGTGAAGCACCTTGGAGTTGCCATGAGTTGTCAATGACTTGAAGGCACACAACAACAATAATCATGAAGTGAAAACATAAATAAAGAAACTCATAATCACCTGGGATCCTCTTGCCATTAATTCACTTTAGTCTCTGAACATGTAAGCACATTCTGCTAATGGGCTTTGCGTCCCTTATATAGACATTTCAGTACTTCAGACTGGGTGCCTAATAATACTGCAGGGATTGACTGTTCTTAACTACTCAGTGAAGCAAAGAACCAATTTCCTTGTTTATTGTGTCCCCATATTTTCTTATCTTGAAGCACCACATGGAAGGCTGCTTCACCCACCTGTGAATTAAAAATTCAACTCTGAGAAGAATTTCTAAATTTTCCACATGCTACATGTAGAATCATAAATCATAGTGAGCTTCTGTCACTAATAAACCAATACCATGTCACTAATAAACCCATGTATATAGCATACACACACACACCTCTTGGACTCCTGACCATACAAGCCTAAAGTTTCCCTTTTCTATTTAACCAAAATATTCAGTGCAGCTACATCAATATTTAGAAATTACTGGATTATGCTGTTAAAAAAAGGGGGGGAGGGGTACACAAGCTTTTTCTTCTAGTATTTTTGTCATGGAGTTGAGGTACAAAGCTGGCTACCCATTGATCACAGCTCAAGGATGATTATATGTAAGGACCGTACCAGAAATTCTCACATGGAAACATCTGGCATGAACTTGGAAATAAATTTGGCATGAAGGTACAAAAACTGAACCCACCTGAAATAGGAGTTTCAGTTTCTTCGCTTTCATAAATATTAAATGGAGTTGCCTTTTTTAAATAGAGGCTGGATGGCCATCTGTTGGGGATGCTGTGACTGTGTGTTCCTGCATGGCAGGGGGTTGGACTGGATGGCTCTTGTGATCTCTTCCAACTACAGTGGTACCCCGGGATACGAATTGATCGCGTTACGAAATTTCCGGGATACGAAAAAGTTAGATTGGAAAAAACTGTTCCGGGTTACGATATTTTTTTCGGGTTACGAAAAAAATATCGGCACGAAATTCAAATGCGAAGCGCGGCTAGCGGCTTTCCAGCCGCTAGCCGCGCTTCGGAAAAGCCTTTTCAGGTTGCAAAATGTATCGGGTTACGAACGCCGCGGCGGAACAAATTAATTTCGTAACCCGAGGTAGCACTGTATATGATTCTATTATTCTTCTGTTATTCTATTTCAGGTGACTTGTCACTGATACTCTAGTGGTCTTTTCTATCTTGTCCTTTCTCCAGCTTAATGTTAGCTCTGTACCTCTTTCTGGCAGTGAGCTTTTCTCATGGCAAATGCTTTAGGCATATGGTCATTTGGGGATATTCTGGGGCAGAAATAATGGCTGCCACTGGCACCTTTCTTATGGTGGTGGTGATGATGATGGACACTACTTTTCTCCAGGATGCTTTAGAAGTGTACCCAATATAGGAAATTTGAGATGAGGAAATAGTAGTCGTTCACCATCACCATTCGATGACCTTCTTCAGAGATTTCATATACTGTAGATATTAAACTGCAAAGAAAATATGACATCCTGAGGAACCCAGTAATATATGTGCTACATAACTCAATAGTTTCTTCCCAGCCCCACCTTTTGAAAGTGGCCATTTAGAAGGGTGCAGAACCAGTCAAGCACAGTGTACTCAGTTTCCAAAACTGACACTCTATTTAGAACACAGTGGTGGATAGTAAATTGCCAGTGAGCGATCCAATGGAAATAGAGTGATATTGCTCCATCCAGATTTCAGCAGTGATCCATCTGGATGATCCAGACTGATTTGATGTCAAACTCTCAGTCCCTGAAAGCCAGATGGAAAAGTATCTAAATATGTTTCACCCAACTGATGGTATCTAGTTGCCCAGTGGTGTCACCAGGTGGGTGCACGAAGTACAGATCACACCAGGAGAATCTCTGTTGGGCCCTCCTGCTGCTGCAAGGTATATATGCATTGCTACTGTGCCCATCCCTTCTTGTCTGTTGCCCTGGCTCTCTCTGTGAGGAGGAAACCAAGACATCATAGGAGGAGGGACAGCATGAGCCCCTTCCATCCCCTCCCATTGCCACCACACCTAACACCCTGGGTGGGAAGCAGGCAGATGGTTTGGCCAGCAAGTGAGGTCAGGATAGGCTCCCACTGCCTAGCAGCACTTTCCTGGTCTGGGGCAGCAGGGGAAGAAGTGGGAGAGGAGGGGTGAGTACATGTGTCTTGTGGTTTTGCCACTGCCCTGGCTATCTCCCTGAGGAGGGAACCAAGGTGATGGTGGCAGAGGAGCCAGCATGCCCCTCCTGGCTTCCCTTCTGCCCTGGCTCTCCCCCCAAGGAGGGAGTCGTGGTGGCAGCAGCAGAGGGGTGGGCGGGTGAACGCACAAGTGGGGGAGGCAAAGGAATCTGCCACCACCTGGCTGCCTTTTCCATGTCTTGCTCAGGATGAGGGACAGGCGAGCAAGGCTACCCCCCCCCGGAGCCTCCCACACTGGGTGACACCACTGTGTTTGCCCATGTTCCTTTTAATGTATCTGCAACCAGCAGTGTCAAGGTCCACAAAGAACCCCCCAAAGAAGACCATCAAGCACCTTTCTCACTTGCTCTCTCCCATTTTTAACCTCATGAATCTTATCACTAATACCTCAAATGACCCTTTTCCATTTTCCAGACTTTTTTAATCTTCAAAATTTTAATGCCATTATCTTTTACCTCTCCTAGGCGTCATTCCCACTTACAAATAAATCACTTTGCGATTTGAATCGATGGATCGGTTTGGCAGTGGGAGCAAGGTTCACACTACATTTGCCCTGATCACATTTTCTTGCGGTAAAATAAAATAAAATAATCCACTTGTGGTTCACATTGGCAAATGAATCGGTTCAATTTAAAGAGTTTTCAGCAGGATTTTCGTTTTCCTCTGCCCATCACTGCAATTGCATTTACATATTTCCATAAGAGGGTTGAAGGGAGGGTGAACACAAGTTGTTAATTTCCTCTTCCCCACCTGGCGACCCCTTATCACGTCATAGTAAATCGCTTCCGATCTGTATCTCGTACACACTGACATTGAATCAATTCTTGAAGTTGATTCTAAGCCACATCTGATTTACACTTGCACGGAATCGATTTATCTAAAAAGACGTGTCAAAAATCAGAATCAAAAACATGCGTGTTAAATGGGTCTAGCTCATGCCCCCCCCCTCTGAATCGCTTCAGCAATGTTTTTTGTACTGTTAGTCATAAATTATAATAGTGGTTTAGTAGTGACATAAACAACTAGCAAAATTAAAATTATACCTTTAAATTACATTATCATATGCATAGCCTGAATGTATTTATCTATGTACATGTAAATACATTTAGGCTGTTTTATGTGGTTAAAGTGAAAATTTGGTAAGATACGACGCTTTGAATTTTTAAAAAAAGAACACTTTTTTTTTAAAAAATTAATTTTTTAGAAACCTGGGGCCTCTTTTTTCTCTTTCCACTGAACCTCGCTCTACTCACACCATCTCTTCAGCATTTTAAAGGGACTCAGGCAAATGCCACAGCCCATTTCTGTCAAAAGGCAGATGTTTGAGGAGCAGAGGTGTCACTATTCCCTTAGGGTGCCACCTGGTGCAGTCTGTACCCGCCACACTCTTGGTAGTGGTGCCCCTGGCAGAATATTAATAATTTCATCATGTAAGAAACTCTGGAAAGGCCAAGATGTTTATTTAAAAAGCAACTGTTTAAAAAATGAAGTAAATATATTTATTACTAATCTGGTAAGAATATATTTGCAGTAATATGAAAAGTATCATGATTTGTATCTAACCTGAAACTAGCTTTCATTTCTTTGACCTGAAATGGGAATGCTTCTTTGTATGTGCATAGAGAGATCTTGTAGCACCTTTGAGACTAACTGAAATAAAGTTGGCAGCATGAGCTTTTGTAGACTTCAGTCTATTTCCTCAGATGCATATTGTATGTGTGTACACATGCATGCATACATATATGTAAGTCTGTACTTGCACAGAATGAAAGATCTTTTATATCTATAAATACTTGAGCGGTTTTGTTGAAAAAATAAAAATCAGAAAAAATCAGTGTCAATAAGATCTGTTGTGAAACTGAACTAGACAGATTTTATATTTCATTAACTGATTTATATTTCATTAATGAGAACAGTTTTTTCAATAAATGTACTTGATCAAAAGTTAATATGTTTATACCATAATACAGTTTTCAGAACAAAGAAAAAATTATCTGGGCTCTACAAATATGCAGTAAGTCAGGGTGTAATGGTTGGGGTATCACTTTTCGTTTCTGAATAAAAGTGATAGCTGTAACTACATTCACATTTAAGTGAGTAAGGGGCAAAGCAGACCAGCATAAAGAGCCAGCTTCAAGGTGGCATGGGGCGGCCACAACGCTGCCCCCAAGCTGGCGTCACACCGCCCTGCTGACCACACATTGAGCGGTGTCATGGTGTTTCTGTGGCACGGTGTTTACCCCTGCATAAAGCTCTTTCTATCTACAGGGCTCTCTCCCCAACTCTCACTATTCCAAATGCAATCTTTCTCGAAACTATAGCATTCCAGGGAAACCTGCTGAGAAAACCTGCTCTAGACATTTTGGACTTCCATTCCCCAAAGGTTCAGCCAGCATTGCTAATGGTCAAACGAGAGTGAAAGTCTGGGAACAATTATTCTAGAATGTTCAGGTTAACAGATGCCAACATGTGTGCCCACCATGCCTTTGAGCATTTATAGTAAACTGGCCTTCCATATCCATGGAGTTTTATCCATGGATTCAATCATCCATGGCTTGAAAATATTTTTTTAAAAATACAAAAAAAAATCTCCCTCCTACTATAGAGTCCTTTCCTCTTTTCCCCAACTCTGTTGATTTTATCATTATAACGTTTTATATTGTAATTTATTTAATTTTGTTTTATAATTTGGGATGGGAGGTTGGGAGGGGGATAATAGGATTTGATATATTACACATTGTTTTTACATGTTGTAACCCACCTTGATTCCCCGTGAAAAAGCAAGCTATAAATAAATCATATTATTATTATTATTATTATTATTATTATTAAATTCTAATAAGCAAACCTTGATGTTGCCATTTTGTATAAGGTATACCATTTCATTACACCATTGTATTTAATAGGACTTGAGCATCCACGGATTTTGGTATCTGGGTTGGGTGGGTCCTGGTATTCTAGTGGATACCAAGGGCCCATTGTACAGGGACTTTGGATAGGGTGGGAGGAAGGAGATTTCTATGCTCCTGTCTTCCTGTGAAGGGATGCTTATGCTGCGATACTGGATCTGACCATCAAGGTAAGATGCACATTACCCATCTTCTGGTTAATTATTCTGAATTGGTTCTTCGTGGATTCAGCTGCCTTCGGCACGTTACAGACCGCCCAAAACGGGTGGTCTTATGCCGCTGCCTGTTGCTCCGCGAGGGAGCTGCAGCAGCCAAACCGCGCGGCTCCCTTGTGGAGCAAGAAGAAGCCCCAAAATGGTGCTTCTTCTTGCGCCCCAGGGTGCGACATGCAGACGCTATGCGTCCGGCACGTAAAAATGGTGGCGCCCATGTGCATAGGGTGCCGCCATTTTTACGCCCCTGTCACATGTTAGGGGTGAGGCCGGTGTGGACTCTAGGTCCTCAGCCAACCCCTAGCACGTGACGGGGGTACCACAAGGGCCCGTTTGTAACGAGCCTTTGGTTCACTTGGATAAGGCTAACTTTAGCAGACATTAATGAACACATGTCATACGAGTTGGTTATAAAACGTGGTGGTATGGAGAGTCTATTCTTAATGTTAAACTGAGCATATAGAAAAAAGGAAGAGAAACCAACACTCTCCATGCTTCAACATGTTTAAACATTCATTTGCCTCCCCACCCTCACAGCCGAATCCCAAAATTTGAAATGTCCTGGTCTGGAGAAAACCATCTCAAGGCAACAACAACTGCACAGCTACTGTTTATTTAAATTACAACCTGCCTTTCTCCCCATACACAACTCAAGGAGGTTCACACTAAAGGTTAAAACAAAATATTTATTTATGAAATTTATATGCCACATTTCTCCCAGCACAGGTTTTAAGGCAGCTTACAGTTAAAAACACAGTATAAGGTGGCTTTAAAAAAAACCCTACTAACACAAAAGTTAAAACACAATTAAATCAAAGTTTTAAACTTTGTTTAAAGTTTAAATTTAAAACAAAATTAAAAGTTTTTTTAAAAGTACAAGTTAAAAACAGTTTTAAAACACATTTAAAACACAATAAAACAGAAAAACAACTAGAAAAAACAGCCCCAATAAAAGCTCCATCCACCACAGCATACAGCCCAAAAGGTTTATATTTAATTTAAAAAACAATTAAATAAGCTATTCTATTAAAAATGGGACTGCTTTAAATCTGTGTGAAAACATGAAAAACATAGCAACAAGGATAAAAGTACAGCACTGACACTAAAAGACCCTTCTGCAACAGAGTTAAGTAGCCTTGTCTAAATAAAAAGACCTTTGCCTGCTAGCAGACAGAAAGCAATGAGGAAGCCTATTGTGACATTGGCTTATCCAGACCAAGCTAGACTCCTGTAGAGAGGATTCCACAGATTGCGGATATTCATCCAGAAGGCCCTTACATTTCCTCACCAAGCATGTTTGTGATGATGGTGGGATCAAGAGTAAGCCCTCCCCAAGGATCTTCAAACTTAGAAAGGTTCATATGGAAAGAAACTGTTGCCTGGATGCAAGCCTATTTCATCTTTTTTTGTCCCTGCCTTGTTTTAAGAAGGGGGGAAATAGAAAAGTTACAAATAGAAGATGATGTCATTTAGCCCCTGGTAAAATCCTGGGGAAAAGGCAGAAAATTGTATGTTCAAAGCATCATCTGAATTTGGACATA
This sequence comes from Sceloporus undulatus, assembly GCF_019175285.1. NCBI lineage: Eukaryota > Metazoa > Chordata > Lepidosauria > Squamata > Phrynosomatidae > Sceloporus > Sceloporus undulatus. Next base: position 2,430,451 of record NW_024802941.1, read on the forward strand.
CTGGCTTGCCGTGGCCCCAATCCACCTTGAAGCCAGCCAAAAAAGGAGCAGAAAAAGCAAAAAAGGTGGCAAAAGGCAGTTTTTCCCACCCACCATGGCTGGAAGACAGCTTTCGTGTGACGTGTAAATGCCGCTCTGCTGGAGCACCCGGAAGCCAATCTATGTGTGGGCAGCCAGGTGGATTGAAGCTGGCTTCCAGGCGTCTGGGGGGTGTGTGTCATCTGTACACCACGCCCCCAACCGGGCATTTTATGCCAATAATAATAATAATAATAATAATACTTTTTATTTATTCCCCGCTCCTTAGTTACGAATTGCCTACCTAACTTAAATAAGCTCAGATCTGCAGAACCAGATAAACTGCATCCCAAAGTACTGAAGGAACTTGCTGAAGTACTCTCTGAACCCCTTGCCTTCATTTCTGAGAAACTGTGGAGAACAGGTGAGGTACTACTTGACTGGAAAAGCGCAATCATTGTCCCTCTTTTCAAAAAAAGGCAAAAACGAAGATCCAGGGAACTACCAACCACTCAGCCTAACTGTAATAAAAGGGAAAATATTACAACGGATTATATAGAAATTTGTCTGAAGTATCTTGATGACAATGGAGTGATCATTTGAAGCCAGCACAAATCTTGTCAAACTAAATGTGGAATAGATGGGAATACTGTAAGATGGATCCATAATTGTGTTCAAAGAGTTGTCATCAGTGGCTGGGCTTCAAACTGGAAGGAGGTCATAAATGGAGTCCCTAGGGTTCTGTCCTTGGGCCATTAATCTTCAACATTACTGTCAATGACTTATTTGATGGGGTGGAAGAAATCCTTATCAAGTTTGCAAATGACACAAAACTAGGAGGCATGGCTAACAGATTGGAAGACAGGAGCACAATTCAAAAGTATTTAGACAAACTAGAAAATTGGGGAGAAATTATGAGATTCAGTATACACAAATGCAAAATTCTACATTTAGGCCACAAAAACCAAATGCACAGATACAGGATGGGGGATACATGGCTCAGCAGTGCTACATGAGAAAAGGTCCTTGGAATTATTATTGGATCCTAAGTTGAAAATGAGTCAGCAGTGTGATGCTGTAGGAAAAAAAGGGAATGCTATTTTAACCAGCATTAATAGAAGCATAGTTTCCAAGTCGAGGAAAGTAATAGTCACCCTATATTCTGCACTGGCCAGGTCTTAACTGGAGTATAGTGCTCCATTCTGGATTCCTCATTTTAAGAAGGATATAGACAAGCTGGAGTGGGTTTAGAGAAGGGGTATGGAGGGATGTGGTAAGAGTTATTGGAGAACAAAACCTACGAGGAAAGGTTGAAGAAGTATGTTCAGCATGGTGAAGAGAAGACTGAGGAGTGATATGATTACACTGTTTAAATACCTCAAGCACTGTCAGAGGGCAAGAGCAGGACCAGGTCTAATGGTCTGAGGTTATAAGAGTACATTTCGATTAGAACTATCTTCTTGACAGTAAGAGCAATTTAGCAATGGAATCATTTGCCTAGTGAGGTGGTGTGTGTGTGTGTGTGTCTTCTTCTCTGGATGTCTTCAAAAAGAGCCTGGCCCATGAGGCACCTTCCAACTATGACTCTGTGACTTGCCCAAAGTCACCCAGTGGATTTCTGTGGCTGAATAGTGATTCGAACCCTATTCTCCAGAGTTGTAGTCCAATGTTCATTCCACTACACCATTTAAAACAGTAATTTAAAAGCAAAGAATAAAAGTTCATTTAAAGGCCATGTTTAGTTAGACCCTTGATCACTTTGTCATCATGTTCCCACTTCACGTAGCTGTTTAGGCCCTCAATGTTTAATCCCAGCCATATTGGCAATTCTCTCCCTTCACAGAACTTTCAATGCAAGCTTTCTTAGTGTGTTCCCAATGTAAACTTTAAAACTGTTAACTTAGGCTCTGTGCAGACTGGCCATTAAGGCTGGCCTGGGGGCAGAGTTGGGGTCCACATGATGCACACCCCAACTCTGCCCCCAGGGCGCCATGATGCCATGTGCTGCTTCTCATGGCATGTGGCATCATGGCGCTCCTTTGGTGCTGCATCCACATGATGAAGCACCAAAAGAGGACCTTCAAGCTGCGGTGGCACAGCTATTGTACCCTTTCCAGGGTGCAAAAAGGAGCTGCTTTTTGCAGCTCCTTTTTGCACCCTGTAAAGGCCGGATTGGGGCCACGGTGTGTGGTTGCCACAGCCCCGATCTGGCACATCTGAAGGCGGCTGCAGGCCGCCCCTTAAAAGCTGTCTGCACAGCCCCTTAGTTTTTGTTTATGGAAGGCATGCAAGAAATATTGTTTGTGTCAATTACCAAAAATAATGAGAGACTACATTTGGCAAATGGTTTGGAATGAAATCTCACCATGTCTCATTTTGACAGAAAATGTATTTTTATATCTGTGCATGATGACAGTTGATTTCATGATGTTCATGGTTTGTTTAAAATTAAGGTAGAAAAGAGTAAGTTCTGGCAGTATGGGGCATGAGATACCTACCTTAGTTTCAGCACTGGCTCAGCACTGGCAAATCCTGGTTGATGCTTTATCTTTTAAAATTAACTCAATAGCGGAATCTATACATATCTATTTAGAATTAAATTCTATTCAGTTCAATGAGGCTGATTCTATTGTAGGAGAGTAAAACATTACAGCCTTATTGTATCCAATATAGACATACCATGTATACTCGACTATAAATCGATCACATGTATAAATTGAGGGCTGGTTTGGGGGCCAAAGTTATGGATTTTGATATGACCCATGGATAAGTTGAGGATAAAATTTAGGGCCATGTAACAAAGGATGTAAAAGTTGAAGGAAAGGAAAACAATGCCAAAAAAGTTCCAAAATTCCAGGAAGCATAATTGTTTGTGCTCATATTAAAAGCTGGATTGATGAGAGAACAGAGGGAAGTCACTGTTTCCAGGACAGATTACTCTCTTGTTTTTCACCAGGGGATGGTTCCTACACACACACACACACACACCAGTATATATGAGTTAAAGTACAATACTTACATTGACCCATGGATAAGTCAAGTCAGTTTTTTGGGATCAGTTTTTTTCAGTCACTTTTTTGACTAAAAATGCTAGACTTATACTGTACATGAGTATATAGAGTACATGATTCTCAAATATATTATTATGAGAACCAGGGGCATCACTATTGGGGTCTGGGGAGTATGGACCACACCAATTGACACTTTAAGGTGGGGTGACACCATTGTTGCCCAAACATCTGCCTTTGGGAAGAAACAGGCTGTGGCTTTTGCCTGCTTCTCTAAAAAAATGCTGAAAGATGGCATGAGTGAGATGAGGCTCAGTGAGGAGAAAAGAGAAGGATGTTTGTTTTTTTTAAAAAAATGAAAATAAAAATTTAAATTCTTTTAAAAGTGTCTTTAAAAACACCACATCTTATCAAAAATTCACTTTAACCACATGACACTATATACATTTAAGCAGTATGTATGTAATAAAATTTGTATCTAATAAAATTGAAATTAGCATCTTTTGTTTCCGGAGAAGCTGGACTGCTTATGAACATTCAGTGCCACCACACCAGCTCAGCCAACTGGTTTCATCACCATAAGCATAATATGAGATAAATCTGCCTGGAATCCCGATTGTGTAAACAGAAGAAGGAATGCAACGTTTATGAAACTCGCAACACAATCTCTTCCCACACTCAGATGTAAGTCCTTTCAGTGGGAGTTTCTTTCAAATTAAACCTAAGACAACTTCTGAAGTAGCAGGTTTAAAATATGTGACAATGAATTTGTAACTAATGCCACTTGCATCCACAAATGTTCAGAATTTGTTTTTATAAAGCATATAGGCAATTACTGTATAATTAATTTCCTGACAATTAACATACAACCAATTCTAAAGGGAAATGCACCCATTTATAACACAGAGAAATGCTACTAGACAATTCAGGTCACTGGGTAGCCACCCCATGTGCACACACAATCCTCTTACTCGTTTATAATACAAGGGGAGTGTTTTACAAGATGTTTTCAATTAAACCTTTAAAAATTTATAAAAGTGACTGTTTACTTAATTGTTGTCTATGCTTATTTCTATAATAGAAGAGTTTACTGTTTAAAATATTCAGTAGCAGACAAGGTTAGGAATAAAAAAAATCAAATTTTAACGAAGTCAAAACAATTCAGCAGCAAAGCTGCAGTGAATATGATTTGCTGGTAAACTCAGGTTAAATAGAATTCCCCTATCTTTAAAGGACAAAAATCTGCTAAATTAGTGTCCTTGTTTAAAAGAAATGTCTCCAGATTCTTTACTTCATTTTTAAAAGTTTCCATCCAGAGAGTTTTGCAAAATACTATTCTGTATGCATGTGCTGTGCCAGCACCATGGTTAATGGGATCATGACAAGCAATCCCACTCTGCATTTCAATGATCCTTCCCCAACACCATATTTTTGCATTCAGCTTTTTATAGTAATTTCCAAGTTATTGTATTTGCAGAGAGAAATTTCTTTTTAAGTACTAGGAGTTCATTAGTTTAGACTTTTGGGGATGCTACCAACATTAGTTCTGTTTGCTCCTGAGAATACCATAACTGCAAATCACTGTCACTATTGGAAAATGCACCAATTAAAACAGCAGTGAAAATTTTATTAAAACTGAATCAAAACAAATCATTCAAATTTGAGTGAAAGGCATTTCATTGGAGGTTTATTTATACAGATTAGGTAAGAACACCTTGAAATTATGATAAACGACAAAAGTATTTCAAGACTCATGATTGACTGGAATAGATAGCACACATCCTCGTCACCTTTAATATGATTTACCCCTTCCCAAACCAGTTTTTTGCTAGGTGCCAAGCTTCTGTTCGCATGTCCCAGTACCATTATGTTATTTTCAAAATGGATGGCAATCAAAAGTGGAAAGACCCAACACTTGTCTTCTTTTAGAAACACATAAAGAAGGGAGAGAGAACATAGATAGCCTTTAAAAAGGTAGTGCAACCAAGTGAGCGGTAATGACTTTAGGGATCATGCTGCAGGCTCACTCCTCTGCATATCCTCTCCTGTCCCCATCTCCCTCAGACATGATTCCTTCTTGTCACCTACAGTTTATGATAGTCATAGCTTGCAATGATGTCTGAATTAGATAAGCTATAGTTAATGCTGATCACAATTTTTCCCCAAGTCATGACTTGGTATATCAATTCAACTGCAAAGTCAGGATTATCCATGTTGTTGTATTTCTGATTTCTATGAATGGTTGTGAAAGTTTGATAATGAAGAAACCTCATAAGAAGAGAAATCTACTCACTGAAATGTGGTGCTGGAAGAGAGTTCTATGGATCCCATGGACATGGACAGCCAAAAGGACCAATAAAGGGGTCCTAGAGCAAGTCAACCCTGAATTCTCCCTAGAAGACAAAATGATTAAATGAGACTACAGTGGTCCCTCCATATTCACTGACATTACAGGTGAAGGACCCCTGTGAAAGTGGGAAAACCACAAATAAAAAAGCACTATTCTTTTTACCTAACAGAATACCTCTCTAGGAACCTCCAAGTCTTCTAGTGCAACTCTATGGTCAACATTTGCCAGAAGTTCATCATAGAATCATGCTGGAGAACCGACAAATGCCTAGAGAAGTGTTTTCTTTAAGAACTTCTAGATTCTTCAGCACAACTCTATGGTCAACTTCCAGCAGAGTTCTCTGAAGAACCTAGAGATTCCTAGAGAGAACATATTAATCAAAACTGCAAATAAATCTGCAAAATTCAAAACTGCAAATGTGGAGGGCTAACTGTATTGCACCTTGGACATATCATGAGAAGACATGACACATTCAAAAAGATAATAATGTGGGCACGTCAGTAAGAAGTAATGAGGACAACCACATTACAGGTGGTCAGACTCAATCAAGGAAGCCATGGCCCTGAATTTGTGACACCTGAGCATGGCACTTGATGACCAGGGTTGGGAGTGGGGAGTCTCTCATTCATAGCATTGCCATAAACTGAAGTTTACTTGATGGAAATTAAGAACAACAACATGGTTGGAATTTGAATGTGAAATGATAAACACAATATGACTGAATCCAAACTACGGTGGATATAAAAGGGCTGGCAGAAGTGGTCTTTCCCAGCCCATGTTCCCCATCACAGCCCCTCTAGCTCCTGCACTACATGCTTCACAGAAAGTCCCAGCATGCTGGTGAAAGGAGAATCCCTCAAAACTGAGCAGAGAAAACTTCTGTCGGTAAAACTCTTCCACTGATGAGGGACAGATCCTGGATCTAATCCAGTTTGCCTGTTTCAAACACAGGCTGGTATCCTGTTGTTAGTCCCAACTGGAGAAGATCCATTCAATCATTTGGTGAATTACAAGTCAACATATAGGTAAATCCCACTGATTCCATGGGTCTAGTCTTGTCAGGACTAGGGATAGAAGGAAATTCACCAATTTGGAAGTTCCCAGCCCCTTAGGAAACCTATACAGGAAGAAATGAGATTAAGGGGGATGACAGGTTATATGTTGTCAATGCTATAATGGTGTTTTATGTATTTATATAAATAGTGGTTTTCTCTCATTTTTCTTTTTCTGTTTTCCCTTATCTGCTTCTTGTTTTCTCTTCATTTTGTTTTTGTTACGTCTATTGTGAATGTTTGTGTTACATTTTAAGGTTATGCAAATTAATAAATTATTTTAAACCAAAGTTCCTGAAACTTTGTGGAAGTTTTTGTTTGTTCATTTGTTTGTTACAATACATGATAAATTGCATAGTTTTGATCTGCACAGGAGTTTGAGAAACACAGGTCTAAGAATGGGATTTAGGACATTATGACAAAACTATGGTTGGTTATTATAAACCAAAGAAGAGAAGGGAAAGGGAGCCTATTGTACTGGTCTGGAGAGGTCAGCATAATATCTGGATTGGGTTTCTATGGCGGGTTACAGACCGCCATTAGGGACGTCCTGAGGACAACCCAGTTTGAAAAAGGGGCATCTCTTCCAGACGCCCCTAACCCTATCACGGACAGAGTCCGTGACAAATGGCGGTGGCCATTCCACACGGCCGCCGCCATATTGATGTAGCAGTTGCTGTGCGTCCACACGTCGCGCCCCGGATGTGACACCACGAGTGCACGACTAGCGCCTCACGGCGTCTCTTCCGGGGCCCAGGAAGGAGCTCAATTTCCGCGTTCCTTCCTTGGAGCGTCCGGGAGCCGCACGGTTTGCCCGCTGCAGCTCCTGGATGCTGAAAGCAGAGGCGGAGCCAGACCACCGCAATCCGGCGGTCTGTAATGCGCCTATGTTCTTCATGGAATAAACTGTTGCTTGTAAATACATATAATGACCTGAGTAGAGTTGTTAAAATGCTTTTGATGTTGCGCAGCACGTGAGGCAACACTCCAACGTTTAGCACCAGATTTTCCCCCTTCATGGCTGTAAACAGCAGCTTGTGAGCTGGAGAAACATCTCTCCCTTTCTCAATGAGCAAAGAGACTCTGGTGGGGTACAGACTGCCAGAAAGAGGTGGCCAGTGGCCGCCTCTCTTTTCTGTGTAATCGTGCTGCAGCATCCAAATTGTGCAATGCAGCTACGTAGAAACAAAAGGATCGCTAAAAAGCAGCTCCTTTTAGTGCCGCTGCAAACTGCCTACAGCAGTGCGAGAACATCACTGCTGCGCACACCCATCTGGAAGGTGCGCGGCAGTGACGTCACAGCTGTGTGTGCCATGTATATGGCGCCGCACAGCTGTGATGTCCTGGTGACATCCTAGGGTTGTGGGGTGTCTGGAAACGGCACCCCTAGGCAACCCTAGCACGTCACCAGGACGTGCTAAAGGGTCCGTATGTACAGGGCTCAGTAAATTTCTCTCAGATGAGACTTTTATTCTTAGAAGAAGTTTCACTGTGTACAACAATATATACATCCATACCATCCACCATCCACACTAGTCACAACCCTCTCTGAGGTACAATGCTCTTCACTACTCTAGAAAAAGCTCCGTGAGGCTACTAGGCCTTGCCTCTCCCTCTGCCTGAGTGGCTTCTCAGACTGGCGGCACTCTACAGGACTTTACAGAACTTGTTGACTATCTTTTTGATGTTGCTTCCTGGTTAAATGCCTAATTATTATGGCTCACAGTAACCCTTTAATGCCTGGTTACTATTAAACCCCACATTGTACATTTTCCTTGTGACTCTATACCCCAACAAGAGTTGTGGTAAGGTGAGAACTTGTTTCATTTCCCTCACATTTCCAAGTTTGCAGAGAGTAATCCAAGTAGAATATGGAATAACAAAGTTAAATGGAGAAAGGAAAGCAATATCTGTTCAAGCTGTTCTATGCCTCTATACGAAATTCACTTGCTCTAAACAACTCAACTTCACAAATGAAGTAATAAATATTTAAAATTATGCAAGTTTTCAGTCTGTAAACTTGTATCATTACTACTCTCTATGAAAGCTGAATATTTAAGATTTGGGGATTCAGACAAAAATCTGTATGATTCCAGCAATAACCAGCCAAATGCTCAGAAGCATCTGAGAAAATCTTTTGATTAAGCCATGATGATGCCAGGCTAACAATCTCTTCTTTATATCCCAGACTGCATGGCCAGAGCGCAAGACAGAGGGAGAATTCTGAGACCCGGTGTCCAAAAAATGGTCATTTTTTCCAAGCTCTATGTTCTTCATGGAGAACTTCTAGTGGACTTCTAGTGTTCCTAACATGGAAGCTGCATCATGGCTACAGTCACTTATAGATATGTCTTCAGCTGACATGAGTCACATTAAGAGCTGAATCCAATTGTTACTCCCAAATTGATACCCACTGAATCAATATAGACTTCACATAACTGATGACTTAAGTTCCCATTTATTTAATATGTGTACTCTAGTTGGCACTAACAATTGGATTTAGCTGTAGGTTAGGAACATTTTAGGCTCTGTGAAATCAATGAGACTTGCATTAGTCAAGATTAAAGAGGGAAATAAATAGCTGAGTTCTTAAAAGGATTTAGTCATAAATGAACTTTGCACTGGGGTGAATAATGAGAGACCCAACAGTTTGTAGAAGACACCAAATAAGTGAAGGTGAAGACAACTCAATAATTAGTCTGGATCCAACCCAATGAACTTATCTACTACTTTTTATAAAAATCCATCTAAAGTTAATTAATGTCATCTTCACATTCTTTGGTAATGAATCCCATAAACTAATCCTGGAGTAAAGGAATAAATATATCATTTTTCTGTCTTGAACCTACTATGACATAAGTTTATCATGAACCTTTGAATTCAAGTTTTATGTGACAAGAAGAAAAAGTTTAGAGAAAGCCTTTTGGCATTCTTAATATTTCTCTCTAGCTTCACTTATTTGTTGTTCTCCACAACAGTGGTTCCTTCACTGTTCACCCTAATGGAAATTCATTTATTACTACCAGTACATTTTTTAAAGAATTCTTCTATTTATTTCTCTCTTTTGTGAAAAGTATACATTACACATTATTATTCTCCTCTGCTTCCTGGTTTTCAAAGAGTTGCCTGAATATAATTAGCCCAGCTGTTGCTTTCAATTATATATTTTCATAGGAGTTTTTGGTAACCAAGTTAAATCATATAAACCACACAATTCCTATTATACTACTCTTTTCTCTGCCGCTCTCATTTCTCTGGTTACCTAAATATCACCAGCTGAGCTAGTGTCAGACAGGCATAAATATGTCCCTGGTACTATATGAACTTTTTGGCTTGGAATTTCAAACCATAATGATTCTATATATGATTACACACGCACACACACACACCCCTATGTTTCTTTTGAGATTTATAATTTATTTAACTAATTTGTCTTCCTACAAATATAAACTAATGCCATTTCTATCACTGACTCCATCTTGTTATGCTGGCTGGGAATAATGTAAGTTGTTGTACAGCATATCAGGGGGCATCAGGTTCATGGAAAGCTGCTCTACTTTATTATTTCTGAAGATCAGGCTCAACCCCTCCCATTGTGTTTCCAATAGCTCAGTACATCTGTCTTCTTCTTTAGAATTAGGCATTCTAATCCATCTTTATATTGAAATGTCTGTTATACGTGTTTCCCCCATATGATACTTGTCTTTTCCAATGTATTTATTGCAATTTCTACTTTATCGTAATTATTAAGATATCATTTCTACAGGATAAATAGTCTAGAACTGTATGTTCTTTTGCTTCCTGTCTGCTTTGCCTTGGAAATCAGATGAGCTCTACAATAACAGATGTTCTGCAACAGGAAAGTTCTTTCAGAAACCTTGGACACAATCCACTGCACTAGACAGGATCTCTATGAGTCTCAATGGAATCCTTTCACTTCTGCTCCTCTCCCCTGCTGAACTATGCCAGGCACATGTTGTGCTGAGCATCTGCAACCTGGCAAGCCATTACCTGTCATAGATCTGTGGGCAACTCATATAAAGTGATCCAGCTCGTGTTCATTGCACAGGTTGGAAGTTCTTTCCTTACTCTATGGTCAACCTTAAATTATACATATGTACACCATACATTTTACTCTACTACATGGACCTGACCTAATTGGCTATCACACCTATGAGTCTTTACACTCCATTTACCAGCTAGCTCAGAAACTCTTCAGTTACTGCCATAGATGTTTTTTGTAAGCAATTCAAGAGTGATTGTGATTGCATTTAAATGACTAATCCAAAGTAACTGGGGCTAAATTCATGGCTAGTTCAAATGGAATTGTCACCTTAAGGTGGTGCCTGCCAAAGTACAAGTGGCAGTAGGTGGCTTCCACATTAGTGGGGACATAGGTCAGCTTTGGCTTTTAGTCCAAACTTTAATGGAGCTATTCAACTATATCCTAGGTGAAGTGAACCTAATTAATATTTTCAATGTGAAAATAGAGATTTATTGTTAACTGCCATCAAGCAGACTTCAACCTATAGCAACCCTATGAAAGAAAGACCTCCAGAAGTCCAGATCCCGTTATCATCAACAGCCCTGCTCAGATCTTGCAGACTCCGAGCTAGGGCCTCCTTGACTGAGTCTACCCTTCTTGGATGATGCAGCAGATAGCATGTTTATCAAATGTGTAGATGACAAAAAAATTAGGATGGATATCTAACACCCATAGGACTGGATCAGAATTCAAAATGACCTTAATAGATTAGAAACCTGAGCCAAAACTAAGAAAATGAATTTCAACAGGGAGAAATGTAAGGTACTGCACTTAGGGAGAAAAAATGAAATGCATAGATACAGGTTGGGGGACACCTGGCTTAACAAGACTACATGTGAAAGTGATCTACGAGTCCTAATAGGCTATAGGCTGAACATGGAATATTGTGTCCAGTTCTGGGCATCACCAATCAAAAAGGGTGTTGAGAAGCTGGAGCATGTCCACAAGAGGGCAATCAAACTTGCGAAGGGTATGGAAACTATGTGCTATGAGGAGAAACTTAAAGAGCTGGGTATGTTTATGAGGAGAGGTTAAGAAGTGATATGATAGCCTGTTTAAAAATTTGAAGGGGGTGTTCTATTGAGGGTGGAGCAAGCTTGTTTTCTACTGCTCCAGAGAATAGGACTCAACTGTCAGGAGTATGCTGATTATGTATTACTAGCGTGGCAGGGAATTGGACTGGATGGCCCTTGTGGTCTCTTCCAACTCTACGATTCTGTGATCTGTAATATGGTCTTCCCCTTTTCCTACAGGGGAAATTGAGATATTCTAAAACAAACAAGCTAACGGTCAAATGAACAGACAGTACCTTCTCTTTAGTCATAGGGCTCAATTCTTATAAGGGTCCCTATAAGCCTCTTCAGGCTGATGCCTAAATGTTGGGATTTTATACTCTGAAGCCATGGTTTAATCAGCATGATTCATTTATTTCTTTATCTGAAGCAGGTTTCTATGCTGCCTTTAGGAGGGGACCTTTCCTCAGTGGTTTTCACAGAAAACTGGGACATCAAAAGAAATTAATAATAAATTGGTTAAATACTGCAAAGCATAAAACAAGATCTGAACAACATTCCAACCCAGCACAGCAAATCCACTAAAACAATTTAAAATGGAGGCAGTATCAATGTAAATAATTAAAAATCCAGCCCAGTAACTCTAATTGAAGAACAGAATGATTTGATATGTGCCTTGATTGACAATGCCTGTTTCAAGCACTGCCAAGCATGCTGCTTATTACTCTCCTCATTCACCAAGTGAATTTTTAACTTTCCCTTTCAACTCTCCCAGTCCAATTAATGGGATTTAAATGTGTCTGTGAGAGTATATTGTTGTTGTGTGCCTTCAAGTTGTTTCCAACTTATGGCTAAGTTTAACCTATCAAAGGATTTTCTTGGCAAGCTTTTTTTAAGAGGATGTTTGCCTTTCTTTGGCCCATTCCGGACGGGCATACAGTACGTCCTCAGGATGTACTAGGGTTAGGAAGGGGTATCACTTCCTGACGCCCCTAACCCTAGTACATACTGGGTCCGTACAAAATGGCGGCACCCGTCCACACAGGCACTGCCATCTTGACGTCACGGACGCATACGTCCGGACATCACGTGGCGCTAATGACGTCGCGAGTGCTCCATTGGCGCCTTGCGGCGTCATTAGCGTGCCGTGAAAAGAAGCGCCATTTTGGGGCTTCTTTTTGCTCCGCGAGGGAGCTGCGCGGTTTGGCCACTGCGGCTCCCTCACGGAGCAACCGGCAGCGCTGGCAGACCGCTGATTTTAGGCAGTCTGTGATGCGCCTTTCTTTCTGAGGCTGAGAGAGTATGATTTGCCCAAGGTCACCCAGTGGGTTTCCATGGCTAAGTGGGGATTTGAACCCTGGTCTCCAGAGACACAGTTCGACACTCAAACCATTACACCATGCTGGCACACTAGATGTCTATACTAGAACAAAAATTGTGACATGGTAATAAGGAACAAGCTGGGTGTCAGGTGCCCTTTGAGGTCCCCTGCCACAAATATGAAATAAGGTTAAATATGATTAGAGATATTAGGATTGCAGGTCCCATATTATTATGGTTTCTGCAATGAGCCAGAGAGAGAGAGAGAGAGAGAGATCTGGGAATGTGGTGGAGAGTACATGCATTGAAGAAGGATATCATTGGACCTATGTTTTCATGAATGCTTCTATGTTACACTGCTGTTATACTTGTTATGGTTTATTTGTTATTAATGGATCAACGTTAGAATATAGAGTTTGATTAAAGGAATGGTCTGTATTAAGCAAATATATTTAGTTAACCTAGGATGGGGCAAGGTCCTGAGAAAGGGTGATTATTTGTGAGACAGCAGGTGCAATGCTATCACAGTGAGAAGAGGGAACTATTTATGGTTCTAGGCATCTGGAGTCTGGCCTGTCTTGAGAAGATGAGAACAGAGAAAGATGTCTATGTGAAAGAATGCAATGTTTGGGGAGTTATAGTACAAACAAAGTGATTGTGGAACTGTGATGAGAAAGTTGTTTGAGTGGGAAATTCTGGTGTAACTGATAATGGTTGTGGAGATGTGACTGTGGGGTGGAATCTGACAATTGAACTGTATAAAACGGTATGTCACTCAGTGTGCCTCAGAGCTGACAATATTTCAAAGTCATAAGTTGCCTGTTATTCTATGGCTTCTTTACTTCAATAAACCGTTCTGAGAAATACTCCAGAGGTTGGTTATTGTTAAAAGAAGATCTTGCTTTACAGTGAATGAGACACTGGGTGATGGCGAAGAAAGAGTAATAGCATCAAGTTAATCAAGCCTCTCCTTTTAATGTGTGAAAAAGATGAGCCATGTTTTTTTTAAAAAATACTGGTAACTAGCTCAATTATACTCTTTAATAAATATATCTATTTTATCTAATCTTCATCAAAATACTTAAGACACAGCAGTGGGGGACTGGAGGCTTGTTTTTAAATACCAACTCCATCTTAAATACAAACTCAGAAAATCAGCTGGCTAATGTCCCCCAGAGAACCAGTGTGGCATAGTGGTTTGACCCTTAAGCCTATTACTCTAGCGACCAGGGTTCGAATCCCAGCTTGGCCATAAAACCTACTGAATGACCTTGGGCAAGTCACACTCTCTCAGCTTTAGAGGATGGAAATGGCAAACCCCCTTTGAAGCAACTTTCCAAGAAAAAAACCCATTACAGGGTCACCATAAGTCAGAAAGGACTTGAAGCACACAACAACAGCAACAAATAGACCCCCAAATTATTTGCACCCAAAATCTACAAAGCAATTACAAATTGCTTTGTGTAATTAGAGAATGCTAACCCTGCACACCTTGGGTCTCACACAGAACCCAGCTGAAGCTGATCACAGGAGTACAAATGATCACACACAGAGAACTAATGACAGAAAGATTGTTTAACAATGCCTTCAGGTTATGATACAATATCTGCTGTTTATGGTTACTGAAAAAAGACAATTTCAAAAATCCAGTACCAATCTCCTAGTGAAGTGTTAGTCTCAGTCTTCCAGTAAAGTGTCAACCTTTGGCTATTTTTGCTTTATTTCTTACTTAAAAGGAATGATTAAGAATTTCAAAGGTTTGATAATATAGTGGGCCCCTGTTATCCGTTGGTGTTTGGTTCCAGGACAACAACCCCCCCCAATGGATACTAAAAATAGTGGAAGCTCAAATCCCATGAAATATAACAGCATAATAAAATGGTGTTGCTCATGTAAAAAAAAACACCAAAGTTTGCTATTTGAAATTTATTCTTTTTAAAAATATTTTCAAGCCATGGATGCTTGAATCCATGGATAAAGAATCTGTGATACAGAGGGCCAACTGTACAGTGTACCTGTAATATATCTAGTTCTAGTAACAAATAAGGATATAAATGAAGATGACCATGGTGGTGATGGTTATATATCCTACAAATGTACTAAAATCAAAAGTTTTAAAAGTTGTTTCCATGAGCAAGAACATTTTTATTAAAAATATTTTTCAGTAGCCCCAAAAAATAGATGTTCCTAAAAGCAATGAGACACACCTTTATGATGTGCTCTGTGTTCAGCATAAATACTCTACAGTGATCTATTTTCATTCTGGATTGATACATTTTAAAAGAATAAATAAGATGTGACATAGCTGGTTAATGGTGTATACTGCATATGTATATGTATCTTCATATAAATATATATGTATATCTGTCTTCTTAGAGAAAAAGTCCAGTTGTGTTCAGCAGGGCTTACTTCTACAGTGATTGCTGCCCAATCCAGTAAATTTCTACAGAAAAATTAAACTGGGTATATTCAGTTTTGGAATAAAATGGGATATTTCCCATTTTAACTTCCACAGATTTGCTCTGATCACAGCATTATCACCAGACAAGAGCTGGTTTAATAGTTTTAATGGACTGTTCAGAGCCATGCAATTCTAATATGCAACTAGTGGTCTTAGTATGTTTTAGGAGGAATGTCAACACCAGTTATTGTTTTCTGTGATGTAGGAGTGTTCTAGTGTAGGATCAAGATGGTAGTGTGGAACACATAAAGAAGGAAACAACAGAATGTAAAAAAAATCCCCTAAATTAACATGTTGATGGCTGACTAAAGACAGTGCCTCGCTAGTCAGAGGAGTATATCACACAGAGCTTTTTGGTGCTGTTGTGGCTCAGTTCCAGTTCACTTCCGAAGTGATTGCACTTCCAATGATGCGGTTTCACATCGTAAAGTGACTGTTTTATTAGACGCCCTTGATTTCTATGGGAGCTGCTTGCGAATTGCTTCAGCAGTGTTTCTGAAGTCACCCCTCCTTTTGGTAAAAATGGGGAAAAAGTGACTTCAGAGAATTCGCTTCCAAGCTGCCTTCGATTGCACTGCAATTTGGTCTGGTGTGGAAAAGTAGTCCGATGACACCCCTCTTGGCCCCTGCGTCCTGCTCCGTCATCCTCCTCCTCCTCCTTTATGCCATCTCCTCCTCTCTGCCAACCAGCCGATCCCATCATCCCCTGCGTCCCCTTAGACCCCTATCTGCTCCCCTCCTTCAGCCTCCCACCAATCCCATCATCCCCTGCCTTCTCCTAGACCCCGATCTGTTCCCCTCCTTCAGCCTGCCACCAATCCCATCATCCCCTGCCTTCTCCTAGACCCTGATCTGCTCCCCTCCTTCAGCCTCCCATCAATCCTATCATCCCCTGACTGCTCCTGCATCCCAATCCTGGCCCCAGGGACCCCCAGCGAGCTAACCCATCATCCCCTGACTGCTCCTGCATCCCAATCCTGGCCCCAGGGACCCCTCAGGGAGCTAACCCATCATCCCCTGACTGCTCCTGCATCCCGATCCTGGCCCCAGGGACCCCTAGAGACCTTTCCCATCATCCCCTGACTGCTCCTGCATCCCGATCCTGGCCCCAGGGACCCCCAGCGAGCTATCCCATCATCCCCTGACTGATCCTGCATCCCGATCCTGGCCCCAGCAAGCTATCCCATCATCCCCTGTCTTCTCCTAGACCCCGATGAAGGATGACAGCTAAGGAGGGGGCAGGGAAGGAGGACAGCGTCCAGAGCCCCACTGAGCATGTGCAAAGGTGCCAATTCGAATTGCTGAACCCTCAAAGTATGCTCTGGTGTGGTAATACAATGTGCACTCACTCCCCTTTGCTTGAGTCCGCATCACGTGACTTGCCTGGAGTCGAACTGACTTCGCTTGCCCCTCACTTAGGAAGGACAACAGAAAGGCAACCAGGTGTGGAAAAACATGATGTTTTAACCTCAATCCGCATTGCTAGAGAGGAGTGACTGTGGATCTGGTGTGAAAAAACATCATGCTTTGCATTGCTAGAACAAGAGTGACTGCGGATCTGAGCTGCAAGCCCCCCCATGTGTGATAAGGTCTAGAATTTAATCCAACAGTTGTAAGGTTATAACCAAGGGGATGGGACAAGAAAAATAAAAGATGCTTCAGCTGGCTTAAAGAAGGCCTCCAAAAAGAATTTTTAAAGGGCAACTGGAAAGAACACAGAGTATTTGTATCCTGTAAAAACACACAAGAGTATTTGAAGCTTTGGGAAGACATTTCATATTTGTTTATTTAAACTATATTCTATCTGAAGTGTATAAATGTGACACAGTATCTTACAAATATTAAAAGCCTCAACTATAGATCTTATAGTCAAACAAGAAGGGTACACAAAAGTTTGAGTGTTGGTCTAGGACTCCAGGACACCAGGGTTCAAATCCCCACACAGTCATGGAAACCCACTGAGTGATCTTGGACACATCATAGTCTCTCAGCTAAGAGGAAGGCAGTGAGAAACCAATCTTGCCAAGAAAACCCTGGGATACGTCACCATAAATCAGAGCCAACTTAGAAGGACATAACAACAACAACAACAACAACAACAACAACAACAAAGGAGCGGTGTTCTGAGTCAGGCCAAAAGTTAATCTAGTCCAGCTTTCTGTTCCTATAGTGGCAAATCAGATACCACACAGAAAATCATAAGCAAGGCATGAATATAACCCTCTCATATTCCACAGCAGCAACTGCTATTCAAATGCATTCTGTATCTGATACTAACTAGAGGTAATTTATAGCCATCATGACTAGTGCCACTGACAACGTTAAACTTCATTAATTCATTTATCCAGATTCAGGCAAGAATAGATGGGCTCTGGAAGGAACATCAAGGTGATCCAAAGGTCTAGACTAGAAGAGTCCTAGCAGAAAGTTGGTTTCTCTGCTAGGGCAATCCTAAAAGAAGAACACAGAAGCAGCCCAGGATCAAGCAGGCTCAATATAACAAAGGACAGATCATCAAAGGAGATTTCAAGTAGTGGGTACACAGTCTTGTTCAGCAGCTCTCCCTGCCTGAGAATGAGAGTCCTAAAAGGCTAAGTTCTCAGAATCCTACCAAGGGCTCAGCTGCAGGCTATGGCAGGCATTCAGACAAAAGAGCCTTGATCATGAGGAGTCCTTTACTGAGTAGTGAACACTCTTTGCATAACTGCCAGCCCAGCCCATATTTTTAGAAGCTAGCACTATCAATGGACAGGAGAAAGCTCAGTTGCATCCTCCTCCTCTGGAGCAGAGTGTCCACCACTGCGGGAGGGGACATCCATAAGCTTTTCTCTTGAGATCCCAAGGGTTTTTGGGACCAGCTTGTAGGTTCTTTGGCCCATTGGGTTCCTCTTTGCTGTGTGGCCCAAGGAATTACAGTTTGTTCCCTGAAAAAGATTCCTCAGAGGAGGGTGGGTAGAGGCTGTCCCTGATCTGCCCCAATCCTGGTATCAATCACTACCTCTTGTGGTGGTGGATTCCAAAATTCAGCTATGCATTAGGTGAAGTAGCTCTTCCTTTTACCTATCTCAAATTCCAAATAACGATGCAAATGATGCCTTTGCCCCAGCTTAACTGCTTACCAATTAAACAGTTAAAGGTTCATTGAGGCCACAATAAACCAGTGTGTTTTATTAATACATGCTATTTTCAAAATGTTCTTCTGTTAAACAATAATGATTGGAGCATGGATAAAAATTTCATTAGACAGCAGAAATGAGATGCTGAAGGCCTAAGGATATGTTGCAGATGAAGCGATGAATGGATTTATGAATCTGTGGATGTGAGAGGAAAGGAAAAGTCAGCATGAGGGATGATGTTAGAGTCATAGACAGAAATGCAAGACCAAGCTCATAATGGAAACAGAGAGGAAATGAAATTTGCTTTTAAGACCTATAATACTTCAGCTAATTTGGGTAACAATAGCCCTGGACGTTTCCTTTTTTCTACCAAAAAGAAACAATTAAAAACCCACTGAGGTTACAAGAAATAAATGTTTTTATTTTAAGCTTTTCCTTAAAAGTATTTTTGCAGAACAGTCAACACATGTCATGCAAGCTAATAGCAAAATTACAACAATTACCATAGATTTCCTAGTCATACTTATCATGGAGGTATTTTTTGGATGAAAAGTGTTTCCAGTATATTTTCAGTGCAAAAAGGTTGGCAGTATTAAACGACCAATCCAGATTGGTGTGATTAAAGATGTGCAGATGGAAGCCTCAGCAACAACACAAATAAGTAGCTGAAGTGTTACTATTTTTTACAGGATACAAAAAGAAAGAAAGAACTGATCTGAAAGAGTATGACTACTGATGAGGGTAACTAGTAGTACTGCGTTGGTTTAGTAATAATCCAGAAGGACATGACCTAAATGTGGAGGTAAAAGTTTACAGCAGCTGAACAGAGACGAATTAGGGCATAAAATGATAAAAAGTTACACAGACACAAAATAGTATCTGGTCCATTAAGAAGGGATGTAAGGCTGGTGGAAAAGTATGTCATGCTGCTATCACCTAACCCTTGTTCACCAACAAATGTTGTTAGAGATGTCATCTTCTCTACACTTCTCCAGCTTCTAGGTCAACAAAAGATGGAACTTTAAGTGGCACCTCTTAGGTGTATGAATTTGGTTCAGCGTCAAGTGGCTAGTCGGCTTTTTAGGAGTACACATGGTGATGAATAAAACTGCCAATATTCTTTCCACTAGCCCCTAAGGAGAAAATGGCACAGCAAGTCAGAGTTCTTCATGTCAAAGTGTAAACAATCAGGCCAAAGCATAGTACAGAAAAACTGTTCTATGCATGTTTACTCAGAAGAAAGTCTTCTGTAGTTCAGTGGAAAACATTCCTAGGTAAGTTTGCACAGGATAGCAGTCTAAATGTTTCATAAATTGGCAGATATATTTCATGAGAAATATTTGTGTGAAATCCATGCACAAACATTCTTAAATGGGAGAATATAAAATTGGAGATAAGGTGAAAGGACCCCACTGAGATCACAGTTAGATTAGCTCTCAGTGCACTGTGCACAATACTAAACAGGTATTCCCCATTAGCACACTGCGTTAAAAACAGACAGACGTAGCTAAAAATAGCAATTCTTTAACTAATTTCACATACTCATCAAGAGGAGAAAAACTTTGCAAGCTTTCCTAAAATGCAGGTGTGAAAATCTACTCCATCTGCACTAAAATAGATTTTGATAGTCTTTCTTAATCAGCATCTTCTACTCCAGTCTTTCTAGTGAACATGACTAATGCAGTAAACATGACTGCTGCAGAACTAAGGTTGCCTCTGTAGGCAACCTGTAAATCCTAAGCATCACATTTTTTACTCTCAAATGATGAGTGTTCACAATCAAGATGGGGAAGAAAGTATCTAATTTGTTTATAACCAACATGACAAGAGATCAAGTGCACATGAGAACAAGCTTCCTGATCATACCACAGTTGTGTAGGAGGGTACAACGTTTCTCTTCCTAACAGCATTTTATGATAGGCTGCACTGCTGAAGTTTCCAAAACAACCATAAAAGCATGTAAGTCCTCCACTGTGGCTGCTGCTACACTGCAGAATTAATGCAGCTTGACACTGCTTTAGCTGCCATGGCTCCATCCTACGGTATCCTGGGGTGTATCATTTGCTGTGGCACCAGACCTCTCAGACAGAGAAGGCTATATATCTTACAAAACTGCAAACCCCAGAATTCCATAGCAATGAGCCATGGCAATTAGTGCCAAACTGCATTAATTCTGCAGTGTAGATGCAGTCTGTAACTGGTTACCTTAGCAATATGGCAACAAGTGAAAAAAAAATCAAATGAGTCTGATCATGCTCTCTTTTATGAATACAGCACAATAAAGACTGTTTGAAAATGCATGAAGACAAAATGTAGCTCAGCCTTCAAATGGTACCCTTTGTCAATTTAAGCAAGCAAGCTTTATAAAAAGCTCTTCCAGATAAGTACAGTTTGGGATACATTTTTGTAACATCTTCCAGTAAGTAGATATTTTGGCTACAACATTTTTTTTTAGAAATAAATGGTTCAGATCACTATTATCATCAACAATAACAACAACAACAACAACCTCTTCATTACAGTCCAGAGATTCAGCAAAAGATCACTATTATCAGTACTAACATCTCTGAATGAATGTTCTCAGAAACACAAATTATACCCACACAACTATAATCATATGCATACAGTTACAGATCCATAGCTCCTAGCAACATATCCACCCAGACTGGTCAACAGTATAGGAAAAGACAACTTACTTTCATATTGATAGCATAATGCGGTTTTAGGTCTATATTGGTACATTTGCAAAGCTGCGCTTGAGTACAAGGACTTGGTATGCAGTCCATTACAGAGAGGAAAACAACAACAGCATTGTTATCGTTAAAAGGGTCTATTTTTCTCTGGCATCTGTATCTATCTGTACAGTTGCTTGAACCTGGCCATAACTCATTGTTAGGGCAGCTGGTAACAAACATTTTAAATCCATTATCAGCTGTACAATATCCATTTTAGAAAAAAGAAGGAAGAGGGGGAAAAAATCAAGTTTTCCATTTGTGCATATGACAATGAAACTGACATGTGTGAGAACTGCACTACAACACCCCATTCTGAAAATGAACAATTTCTAAAACTAGCTATTAACAAAGAGAAGAAGAAAGGCCCACACCTAACGGGAAAAACTGAATTCCACAGATGCTCTGAAGTATGATTGATTTGCTGGAGAGAATTCATGAAATCAGTTTATCTGAAAAGAACATGAATTGCTTAGATTGGGAGGGAAAAAGACACCTATTTCTCATAAGAAATTAGTGAGATGTGTGGGAGTGAGTGGATGAAACAGACTTGTGCAGTCACAGAAGGAAAAAACAGACCCTCTAAAATGACAGGCAAAGCTAAAGAAGCATCTTTTACATCCAAGTGTTTTATCTGCTAGGTAAAGGTAAAGTAGCCCTCAAAGTTTCAGAAAGGAAGCAACGTTGGTATTTTCAATTTGATCCCAGTCTCCAGTCTTTCTTAAGTAAAGCTAGGTTTACAAAATGTTAAAAATCATACAGATGTTAGTTGGATAATTAGAAATTTGTATTCAAAAAGAGAAAAGTAAAGTATACAAGATATGGTATTAAGCCAAGCATTAACATTGCTAAGAAAGTCCTTTATCCACCTGACTCAAGACAATTATGTGAAGAACAACTACTAACAAGTTCCAAGGCAAGTTGCAGAACAATCCAACACAATTTTACTTGGAAGCTGATCATACTGATTCCAATGAATTTAGTCTCAAGTGTGTATTTAGGAATGCAATCTAATCTATAAAATCTTGGGACACCGCCCACCCCCAATATTATTTTCCCAGTGTATCTGAGAAAATGGTCTTCTACGTTTGGACAACCCCTTTTTTTTCCAGAACTCATTAGTTTTGAAATGAAATTATTTGTTCTAAAAATTCTGTTCAAGATCATTTTATTCACATTTTTTCTACATATCATTCTAATATATTCTGAAAAAATGACTCTATATGTGCCACTGCTCCAAACTCATTTCAGGTTAATGTAATTTAACATGTACATATTTGGCTTGAAACTAATTAGGCACTCATGCTCTTTCTCCTATAGTTAATTTACACTTGCTGCATAACATGAGCTGTCACCACACTAATGAGCTTTCCCCCATCTACAGTTTCTATCATGTTTAAATTTTAAAGTAATATACTATTGTCAGCTAATTGTCATGGTGTTAGCCACCTTATGACTTAAATGTTATTAAAGAAAAAACATGCTATTCTGGTCATGTTCTTCAGGTCAAAAAACAATTGTGATAACACAAACAACACATGGAGGTGAATGGTTGGTGTTTTTTATTCTAAGGACAAAGAAGAACACAAAGAGTGAGAAAGAAAACACACCCTTGTACTTAAGCTTATGGGGTTTTTTTTAAATGCACAATTATGTTTTAACATATTTAATAACCCTGAAAGAGGCGGTTTAAAATAAGGAGAGAATTAAACCATATTATAAGCTTTACTTTCCTTAAAGTAAAATTCATAGTTTTATTCAAGAAAAGGCAATAATGCTCATGCTCTAACATTATTGTATACTTTTGATTCAATCAGTTTTGGAAAAGTGGTGAAAGACAGCATTATTCCATCTGCAACTTGTTACATGCCTCGCCCAGGGAACGCTTCCCTAGTAGACTGGCTTGTGTATTTCTCAAGAAACCCTCCCAAAGAAGAGTTTGCTTGTCAAAATATCTGACACTTAGCACTACCATTTAATCACTCCATGGCTGCTGTATTTAAGGCTGGGGCTGAATCCTGAAATGTCTAGAGCACATGAAATGCTTAGGGTTTTGCTTTTCTGATACTTGACAGAACACCTCTCTGCCAAGGATAACCAAAAGACAAAAGAAAAGAAAAATGCATGGCAGCTTTTTTCTTTACTCTTCAATATCTTAGCTGTTGGAAGCGGGGGCGGGATGTGGGTGGAGAAGAGATAATACAGGAAAAATCAATAAGAATGTCTTCCATTATTAATCACCAAAGGGTTAGGATTAAAGATGAAACCCTCTATATCAGACAAAGTCCTAAGGGAACCTCGGAGGTTGACTGCTCTGAGAGGCTGTGTGTGGAGAAGAGTGGAGGCATATTAACCATAAAACGACTGGTCTTTAGCATGTGGAAAGTTGTCTTTTTTCAGATCTTAGGTTTCCCCCTCCTCATTAAAATCACATCCATTCAAAAGACTAATGACATTGAGAGAACATACATTTTGCATCCACTCAGTCTTGCCTTATTATTACACAGTCCCTCTCCCCGTATCTCTTCTGGATCATACTACTCATACTCCAAACACAAAGGTCAGGAAAGAGCAGCATATAGTTTACCATGCAGGTGAAAACCTGTTATTCATATACATGCCCCCCACAATTTTTGGTGGCTTCACTTTTTGTGGTGCAGTGTTCTGGCAGACAGAGTCCACTAATGGAGTGGGGCCATTACAAATAACAATGATTAAAAACTATCAAGCTTTATAGAAGCCATTTAAACACCACTTTGCCTCATGTAGCCTGAGGTCTCAGGTCAGTGTCCGGAAAGAGTACCCCCCCCCCATGTAATCACCAATTAATGCTTAGTTGTGAATTTGCATAACTCAATGGACATTATTTTCCCTCTTAACTTTTCTTGTTCATCAGGTGCTGTTGGCTTTTATTAGAAATTACTCTGGTTTTTACTTGCAGATCATTCTCTAAAACAGAGGCGTACATTGATTCCATAGAGTCAAGCCACAGTTGCAAAGCACAGACTGTGCATACATCTCATCTGTTCTTCTGTGCCTTCAAATTGTTTTTGACTTAGGGTGAGCCTATCATGGGGTTTTCTCAGCAAGGTTTGCCATTGCCCTCCTCTGAAGCCAAAAGAGTGTGGCTTGCCCAAAGTCACCCAGTGAGATTACACGGCTGAGCCGGGATACAAATCCTGGTCTCCAGAGTCTTAGTCCAGTGCTCAAACCACTACACCACACTGGCTCATACATCTCATACTGTACCTGAATTACTGTGAATGCTTCTCCATCCATATAACTATATAGATCATAGAGAGTGCATAGCAAACTACTGACCATGGCTAAACACAAGCAAACAATACACACACACACACACACACACACAGACACAGTGAGCAGATATGGCAGATACATAAGCCACCTGAGCTCCTCCAAAGGAAAGATTTGTAATCCCTCTCTATATACATACACACAGAGATAAAATAGGAATTGCTCCTGCATTAATCGGCACCCAAATGCCATTATTTGGCACCAACTTCGATCGGGGTTGAGGGCACTTGTCTAGATACAAGGAGACCTCTCCAAACGGGGTTGGTGGCTCTCGGGGGCAGTTGGACTGACCTCTTCTGTGTCCGGAGACTGGAAAGGACAGAGGGACCGCGAAATGTAGGACTTTGGGGGGAAATGGAGGACACGGCCAAAAGAAAGGCTGCAAATGTCAACGCATGCTTCTGAGCCATGCTCAGAGTGGAAGACACTGTGGAATCCCTCCTGGTCAGAAAAGTCAAAGCTAAAAATACTCCTAGAAATGTAAATGCATGCTTCTAGTGATGCTCAAAATGGAGGACGCTTTGGAATCCCCCCCCCCTGGCCAGAAAATCCAGGCTAAAAAGGCCCTCGTACAAAGATAAACCCAGGCCCCAAGTGGAGGACACTTAGGAATGCCTCCTAGAGAAGAAGGGTAAAATGTAGGGGTCTCCTGGAAAAAAGAGGACCTCTGGTCGTCCTGTCCGCTCCCTCCAAACCCCTCTCCCCAAAAACCCTCCACAGACATGTCCCCTTAAAGCCCCCCCACTGCCCCCGACCTGCCCAAGGGCCTCTGCAGGGCGCCAGGGCAATGCTCTCTCGCCCTCCTGCTGCCCCAAAGAGAGAGCCAGGCGGTGGGGAGTCCGGAGAGGCTTTGCTGTCCCTGGCCGGTCCTCCTTACCTTTGTTCCCCTTCACATGGCCCTCCTCCTGTCCGTCCGTCCCTTCCAGGCAGCAGCGGAGGAAGCGGAGCCAAAGGAGGGCTTTGCAAGGAGGGCGCCTGGCTCGTTGGGGCTTTGCGCTTTGCGCCTCTCTCTCTCTCTCTCTTTCTGTGGGTCTGAGGCGCCCGGCTCCTAGGCTTCAAGGCAAGGAGAGGTGGGACCCGGAGGAGGAGGAGGAGCCCCCGGAGCCAGGAGGAGGAGGAAGAGGAGGCAGGCTCAGGGGGGTTGGCCAGGCTCCCTAACCACCAAAGAGGACAACGGAGGACGCCTCCAGCCAAGTGGAGAGCAGGACCCAAAGAAGAAGAAGAAGAAGAAGAGCAGTAACAGCAATAGCTCAAAAGGCGCCTAGAGACCTCAATGCATGCTCAGGAGGGAGGACTCTTTGGGATCCCTCCTGGAAAAGCCAAGAAGAAAAAAGCCCAAAGCCCTCAGAAGTAGAAATGCCTGCCGCTTCTTAGCCATGCCTCCTGGAAAAGCAAAGCCAATGCTAAAGTCCCTCAAGAGAGATAGAAAGGCTCTGGGCTCCTGCTGGGGATGGAGGGCAGGTCCTCCTGGGCACGGAGGCCCCGGGGGGGGCCCTCCCTTGGCTCCTCAGCCACTCCGCGGGAGCCAGCAGCAGCTTCCCTGGCCCTGTGCGCCTTCTCCTCGGGGAGGCTGAGCCCAGCGCCTTCCTGCTCTGCCTGGTGGGCTGCTTCTGGGGCGCCCGGCCCGAGGTCTCCCCTTCTTAAGCGCCCCCTCCTCCTCCTCCTCCTCCTGGCCCCCGTGAGGAAGACGCAGCGCTTGCCATCACCACGTGCCCCGGGGCCTTTGTCCTCCTGGCGCTGGCAGCACGGAAAGCGCGGCCGAAGAAGGGGACCAGCGCCAAAGGAAGGGAAAGCAGCGCCAGACTTTGCGCGCGCGGCAGATTAGGCCAAGACTGAGGTGGGGGTGGCTGGGGGGCAATTGGGGGGCTGTGCACGTGCCTTTGAGGGCAAACGTCTGGACAGGGCAAGGGGAACTGGGGCAGAGGGAGAAGGACGGAGCCACCTTGCCCTCTGGCACCAGTCCAACCCCATTCTGCCATGCAGGAAATCTCAATCAAAGCAGCCCCACTGATAGATGGCCATCCAGCCTCTGTTTAAAGACTTCCAAGGAAGGAGACTCCACTAGACTCCGAAGGAGTGTCAAAACAACCCTAATGCTGAGGTGGAATCTCTTTTCCTGGAACTTGCATCCATTGTTCCGCATTCTAGTCTCTGGAGCAGCAGAAAACAAGCTTGCTTCCTCCTCAATATGACGTCCCTTGAAGTATTTAAACAGGGCTATCATATCACCTCTTAACCTTCTCTTCTCCAGGCTAAACATCCCCAGCTCCCTGAGTCTTTCCTCATAGGGCATGGTTTCCAGATCCTTCACCATTTTAGTCGCTCTCCTTTGGACACATGGCTCCAGTTAAAGAGACATCTTTACCTTCATATATCTATATCTTTGAAGATATAGCTGTGTTAGTCTGTAAAATCTGTATGCAGAGAGATCTTGTAACATCTTTGAATCATAGAATCATAGAGTTGGAGGACTCACCAAAAAAAAGAAGTTGGCAGCAGGAGCTTTCCTAACTTAAGTCTCCTTCCTCAGATGCATTTGGACCCCTTTGAAGAAATCTTGCCAAGAAAACCCCATTATAGATGCTATACATCACAATCCTGGTGGTATTTCCATAGATTGCAATGGAAGTATCCCTCACACTCCAGATATTTGACTATTGATCAGGCTAGATAGGGCTGCAGTCCAAGGTATGTGGAGGGCATCAGATTGCCCACACTGGTTCAGAAAGGTTTTATATATAAACACAACTGTTAGAAGTAGATCCATTTTTTACTTAAAGTAGGTTGATGACCCTGGGCAAGTCACACTCTCTCAGCCTCAGGGCAAGGCAATGGCAGACCTCCTCTGAAGAAATTCTGCCAAGAAAACCCCAGGATAGGTTCGCCTTAGGGTCTCCATAGGTCAGAAAGGACTTCAAGGCACACACCAACAACATGTGTGTGAATGAGAGAGAAAAAAGAGAGGCCAAGGGTGCTTCGGGGTCTTCGTTGTGTGTTTTCGCAGGCGTTGTGTGCCACACTTGGAAGGTACCAAGGCGCCTGGATGGGAATTGAGGGAGTTGGCTCCTCAAAGAGTTCGATCAGGGAAGGTTTAGGGAAAACGAAGCTCTGTACGTGGAACGATGGAGGACGAAGGGGACAGATGGGTCCAAAGAAAGCCTTTCCAAGAAACAGTGGGTGCCTTGGGAACAGGGTGACCAGATGTCATCACTGTAAAAGAGGACGAGCCACTGCAAAACGGAGGGCATTCAAGAACAACAGAAAACCTATTCTTTATTTGTTATCTTTCTAGTATCCCGCTCTGTCCCCAGAACTGGGACTCAGAAAAGGGAGGGCGTTCTCAAATCAAAGCCAAAAAGACTCCTGTCAATATAAATCCAGGCTTCTTAGTCATACTCAGAATGGAGGACGTTTTGACATATTCTTCCTGGGGAGAAGGCTGAAAGGAAGGACGTGTCCTGGAAAAGGAGGACGCCTGCTCCCCCTGCCTGCCAACCCAGGGGCCATCGGAACCGTCGCTACAATCACTTTTACAATTGCTGTCGTTGTCGCTTGCGACTTATGGCGACCCTGAGGCAAACCAAATCATGGGGGGTTTCTCGGCAAGATTTGTTCAGAGGAGGCTTGCTGTAGCCATCCCCTGAGGCTGAGAGAGTGTGATTGGCCCAAGGGGGGTTTCCATGGCCGAGCCAGGACTCGAACCCCGGGAGTCCAATGGGCAAACCACTACCCCGGGCTGGCTTTAGGGTGAGAGAAAGAGTACTTTCCAGGGAAACAAGGGGTGAGATGGTTGTGTCCCTGGGAAGCTTCGCCTGTACAATCATTGATAATAGAATGTAATTAATAGAATATAGGGCGAAATAATCAGGGGGCGCCAGTCCCGTTTTTCCCTCTCTCTCTCTCTCTCTCTCTCTCTCTCTCTCTCTCTATATATATATATATATATATATATATATATATATATATATCTTCTCCAGTTGAAAGGCAGCCTACCCCTCCTCTGACCCCTTTCTTCTTTGCCAAGCTGATGCTCTTCCCTCCATTCATTTAGGTTTAAATTATTCATCCTCCTAATGATCACCGCCTCCATCGTCTGGGCGGTCTTTCTCGTCGGAGTCGGGAGAGAATACTGTCATAATAATCTCGTTTTATTCCGCAGTCTTCCTTCCCTCACATCTTCCTTTCTCCTTCCCCTTTGAGTGGAGTGACCCCGTTTCCTCAGAGTCCGCGCTTTTTGCAGCCCCTCAAAATGGGGGAGTGCCCCCCTACTATTGCTGTGGCACACCGCACTCCCCATATATTCCTCACTTCGCCCCATACAGACACACACATTTCTCCACTGCAAAGGAGGACAAGTTCACTGCAAAATGTAGGGCATTCAAGAGGGGGAAAATATGGGGGGGGCATTCCCAAATCAAAGCTAAAAACCCGCCTATCAGTATAAACTCCCTGCGTCCCACCCTCTAATCTTGCCTTCCCTCAGGTCAGCCCTCAGCTTCCTCAAGAGGCAGGAAAGGAGGTCTCCTGCCAGTTCTATACTACATTTTCTGGTGACTTGTCCTTCTTTACAGTTAGGACGTCTGGTCACCCTATTCCCAGGGCATGACCACCAATGGATAGTGGTATTTGAGGGAGGGAGCTGGGAGACACCCAGGGTGCAACTTTGTTGTTGTTGTTGTTGTGTGCCTTCAAGTCCTTTCCAACTTAGGGATCGAAGTCAAACCTATCATAGGGTTTTCTTGGCAAGATTTCTTCAGAGTGGATTTGCCATGGAGCCTTCCCTTGAGGCTGAGAGGATATCACTTGGCCAAGGTCAACCACTGGGTATCATGGCCCAGTCACCAAAAACCTGGTCTCCAGAGTCATAGTCCAACACTCAAACCATTGTGCCACAGGGAATAAAGAGCTACAAAGTCCAAGGTGGGCAAGCTGGCCACCCTCCACCTGAGAACTAGTTCCCAAAGGCATTCTCAGATGGGAGAGCAACCAACTTGCCCACCCTGGACTTCAGTCCTCAGAGAGTTCACGGGACCTCATTTCCCGCCTGGTGAGGAAGCCTGGTTTCCACAGAGAATTTGCCCTAGCAGTGGATAGAATGATATGCATCTACACAGCTGAAATAATCCTGTTTTGACACCACTTTAGCTGCCCTAGCTCCATCTTATGGAATCCTGGGATCTGTCCTTTTACAAGGTCTTGAGTGCTGGTGCCTCAAAAACTAAAAATCTAAATCTCTGAAGAGGCCAGTCACAGATGCTGGTGAAACATCAAGAACAAACTTCTACAGCATGGCCACATAGCCTGAAAAACCCACAAAAAACTATAAAAATCCTAACATTCTGCAAAATGGAGCCCTGGCAGTGAAAGTGATGTCAAATTGCATTATTTCCACAAAGTAGATGTGTTCTATCATGAAAGTTTCCTGAAAGCCAGCATGGTGAAGTGGCTTGAAAGTTGGACTATGACTCTGGAGACAAGGGTTCAAATCCCCTCTGAGCCATGAAACCCACTGGGTGACCTTGAGCAAGCCACACTGTCTCAGCCTCAGAGGATGGCAGTGGAAAACCCCCTCTGAAGATATTTGCTAAGAAAATCCCATGATAGGTTTGACTTATGGTTGCTATAAGCCAGAAACAACTGAAAGGCACTCACCACCACCTTCCTGTTACCTCCCTCACCACTATCACTATCACCACCACCTCTCTCAATACTGATCAATAGTATAAATACAAATAGGCTGCTTTGGGGTTCCTGTATCCACTTCTGCCCCACTAGCCTATCCTGCTTGGTGTGGTCTGTTTTTTATTGATAGAATAGCCTGGGAGCACATGGTTAGCCCTATTTGCACACAACATGTTTTATAGTACTGGATTCAAAACACTTCACATATATCATCTTGATCATTCTTTACACTGCAATGCTTACAATAATCTTGTAAGTTAAATCAGTTGTACAATCAACCCTCCTTATCCATGGACTTTTCAAATCCATGGATTCAAGCATCCACAGTTTGAAAATACTTTTTTAAAAATATAACTTCCAAAAAGCAAACAGTGATTTTGCCATTTTACTAGGGCATTGTATTTAATGGGACTTGAGTATCCACATATTTTAGTATTCACAGGGCAGTGGTCATCTTAGAACCAAAACCCAGTGGATACCAAGGGCCCACTTTATGTATATTCTCTTATTGTTGGTGGGTTGGAGGTGGGGGCTTAAGGAATAGTGGTGAGCTTGCTGAATTTGTTCACTTTTTCCCATTCCCTCAAAAGCACTTCTAAATATATTTGGTTTCCCTGGCCTTTTCTTATGTTCTCATCCATTAACATGTAGTGCAGTCCTCTACATGTTTCCTTGAATGCAACTCCCACTGTGTCTGATAGGGCTTCTTCTTGGGTAAGTATATTAATTTCAAAGTCCTTTTTCTTGTTGTCTGTTCTTGCTTTCTTTATCCTTTTTCTTCTTCATTTGCCTATCCATTTTGCCTGTATTACTATTGTTAATTCTGCTTTATGCTGTGAAGGATCTTTTCCTTTAGGTGCCTAAGAAATAATGTATATTATTCCAGGAGACTCAAGGTTTAAATATGGGACCTTTAGATCCACAAACCCTTCTCTTTACTCTGCACTGGGGGGGGGGGGTCCTCTGGGCCTCGGGAAGAGTGTATTCCGCCCAGGCGGCTGGATATTTCCACTGCCCACATGGCCATTTCTCACACTTGTGGCCATTTCTCCTGCCCACGTGGGCACTTTCTCAGCCTGTGCAGGCACTTTCCTCGCCTGTGTAGTGCTTCCTTTGCCCATGCAGCCATTTCTTCTACCCACTTGGTCACTTTCCCAGCCTGCACAGGTGCTTTCCCTGCCCATGTGGGTGCTTTCCCCTCGCCCCACAAGTCAAACCAGAAGTCCCACCCAGAAATCCAGCACCCAGTAGTCCTGCTCCCTGCACTGGGTGATATCCACTGGGGGATCCCCACTGGACTTGATCTTTATCTTGGTAGGAGATCATTGGGAACCCCATATGAGCTACCTGGTAGTTTTGAAAAGAAGAGAATTGAAATATTCAGTATGACTACAGTGGTACTTTTTCTCACATTTTCCATTCCCTAAGTGTGGTGATGCTGCACAGTGATTTCATGAATAATAATGCCAATTTAGGGTTGGATCCAGCATTAAGATGGTTGGAAAAAGTACAATAGATGGATGTTTTTAGGTAGTGGCTTCATAAGCAATTACAGAACATGCAACATCCAGAGTAATTAAGTCTTACCCAAAATGCAAGGGTCCTGAGAGGGCACCCTCAATCAATATATGAAGGGGGATTTAATTAGCTCAAATGATGGCTGCAAGAGGGCTTTGGATAACTAAAGCCAGGGTTAGACCTGTATATAACAGTTCTGAAAAACTGAACTTCCAGAATGCAACTTCCAAATGTAGTTTTATTTATAACAGCAAAAGGGGAAATCAACTTTCAAACAAAAACACACACTCATACACACATACAAGAACTAATGATATAACAGGTGTTAGAAGATAGTGATTTTCAGGACTGCAAAAAGGAATATTGTACCAGTTCCAGAAGTGAAGGCTCTGATCAGGGATTCTATAAAATGAAATGGCTCAGTGACTGCCTTTAGATCCAGCAATGCTGAGGAGTCAAGGGAGATACTGACAGGGTGTCTGACTGACCTCAGTCCAGACCGAATTGGAACTGCCTGACTGGGCACATATATAGGGCAATTTCTATCTCGGGGCAATTTAGGAACTTGAATGAATTTTCTAGGTGAGAGAATGGGCAAGGAAGTTGAGAATTGCCTGGGCATCCATGCAGATGTCTCTAGACAAAGGCATATCTCTCCTGGAGGGAGATACTCTTGAACTTCTGTTTTACTTGCGAGCACAGATATTGCACATAGCAT
The DNA here is from genome assembly GCF_019175285.1 of Sceloporus undulatus. Taxonomy (NCBI): domain Eukaryota; kingdom Metazoa; phylum Chordata; class Lepidosauria; order Squamata; family Phrynosomatidae; genus Sceloporus; species Sceloporus undulatus. The sequence continues at coordinate 2,462,799 of NW_024802941.1, forward strand.
TGTTTCCATCATTGAGGGGGTTATGCAGACTTCAATCATTGGCAGTTTCCTCTGGGCTTTGAGCTAAGCGCTCCACTGCTGAGTCTTCAGGATCTCTTTATATCATCAAAATGGCTTCCTCCACATGGGACACTCTCAGGACTATGAGCCTTTTGCCAGCCCCTTCAATATTAGTTTTGTATCAAATGGAGGGACCATGTATGAAGGGGTGATCTTTGAGATAACATAATCAAAATGGGTTGTTTAAACAAGGCGTGCATTTGTTTGTGCAAGAAGAATAAAAATACTCAATATAACACTTGCTGAAGAATGAAGTAGGTTTCTGCAAGCAATAAAATGTTTGCACTTACAGAATAACACCATTGAATACAGCCTATCAATGCTAAGTTGTGGATATATCAGCCAGGTGCTGCTGGGGTTGCCATTTGTTGATGATGTATACTGGAACTGTTTGCAGTTCTTGGAGATGACCTCAGGTTTATTGAATTACAGGTTACCTTCAGCCTCAGTCCATGATTCATCAGTGCAGATATGTGACTTTATCATGAATGAGGAACAGCAGGATCCTGTGGGGCAGCTCCTAGAGACATTTCTGATCCAGCTAGATAGAGGAAAGCCAAACCTGTACAACTTTACTCCTGGCCAGTGAATTCTCACAAATTCTACAAAAGTTGGTTGTAACACAGCTAAAATGGATCTCCCCTAATAAGTGCAAGCCTATATACAGTACTGTACTGTTATTTTCCTAACCCCATTTGCAGGCTGCAAAGTCTCCCAGGAGACCCTCCCTCTAAGCCCTCAGGCCCCCAATAAAAAATTTTGGAGTACTTTTTGGCAGAAAACCAAACTGCCACAAAAGAGGGGGGACTGGGTATTTTTCAGCCTAAAGCCAGGGCAAAAAGTGACATTGCAGGCATATCCAGGGGTATCATTAGGAAGGTGCAGAGGTGCAGACTGCACTGGGTGACATCTGAGAAGGGAGGTGTCACCCTGTGCACTGGTGGGAAAGGGGTGTCTTCCCAGTCAGGTGGCTCTGCAGATCTGACAGGAAAGCAATCTTCCTCCCTTTCCCACCTGGCCCTGCCAGACCCTGAAAGGTTGCAGGGTGTAACAACAGCCTACTCCCACCAGAAGCTGGTGGTGGAAGGGGTACCTTCTGGGTCTGGTGGCTTTGCTACCCAGCGAGAAAGCAAGTCTCCTCCCTTTGCCATCTAGTCAGGAGGCAGGGTTTTAAAAAATGATCCACACTGTGTGTCAAATATATTAGATACACTACTGGGCACATCCAGACTGATAGAAAAATCCCAGATTTTGTTCCTGTTCTTTCCAGTTTTATACTGGGTTCTGGAGGCTTAAATTCATTTAGATTACAATAAGCTGACCTACAAATCTCTGTTCATACCAAGAGCTCACCAAAAATTTTCTGGCGTAAACAAAACATGTATTGATCTCCAAAATAAAATCAGAAAGAACAGGCCCAAACCTGGGACTCTCTATTCTTTCTAATCAGTCTGAACTTCACTTTGAATCACACTAGAAGTGATGCTGTAACTTATGAGCAGTGGGGGTGGGGGTATGACAGGAAGGAAGAATGACACTAATCCCTTTCAAAGTTTCCTACCTCTGTTTAAATAGATGAGGAGTAATAGTCTCTGAATTCCAGTCAATGATTCTTGCTATATAGTATATAGATAACATGTTCATTACTCATAATCATAGCACTGAATGCAAGAAGAATTTGGCACTTAGAATCACAGAATTATAGGATCATAGAATGTGTTGGAAGAGACCACAAGGGCATCCAGTCCAACCCCCTGCCATACAAGAAGACACAATCAAAGCATACTCGACAGATGGCCATCCAGCCTCTGTTTGAAGACCACCAAAGAAGGAGACTCCACTACACTCTGAGGAATCATGTTCCACCATTGAACAGCCCTTACTGTCAGGAAGGGCTTCCTAATGTTGAAGTGGAATCTCTTTTCCTGTAGCTTCCATCCATTGTTATGTGTCTCATTCTCTGGAGCAGCAGAAAACAAGCTTGCTCCATCCTCAATGTGACACCCATTCAGATACCTAAAAAGGGCTATCGTATCACCTCTTAACCATCTCTCCTCCAGGCTAAATATACCTAGCTCCCTAAGTCTCTCTTCATAAGGCATGGTTTCCAGACCCTTTAGAATGTTGGTTGCCCTACTTTGGACATGCTCCACCTTGTCAACATTCTCTTTGAATTGTGGTGTCTAGAACTAGACACAGTATTCCAGATGAGGTCTGACCAAAGCAGAATAGAGTGGCACTATCAATTCCCTTGATCTAGACACTATACTTCTATTCATGCAGCCTAGCATCACATTGGCCTTTTTAGCTGCCACATCACATTGTTGACTCAGGTTCAACTTGTGGTCTCCTCGAACTCCTATATCCCTTTCACTTCTATATCCCTTGTTAAGCCAGGTGTTCCCCATCCTGTATCTATACATTTCATTTTTTCTGCCTAAGTGCAGTACCTTACATTTCTCTGTGTTGAAATTCATTTTGTGAGTTTTGGCCCAGATTTCCAATCTATTAAAGTCCTTTTGAATTTTGATCCACTCCTCTGGCGTATTAGCTGTTCCTCCTAATTTGGTGTCATCTGCAGATTTAATAAATTTGTCCTCTATTCTTTCATCCAAGTTGTTGAAAAAGATGTTGAATAGCACTGGAGCCAGGACAGAAGCCTGTAGCACCCCACAGGTCACTTCTCTCCAGGATGAAGAGGAGCTGTCGGTGAGCACCTTCTGGGTTCAGTTTCTAATTTCTAATCCACCAAACAGTTGTATTGTCTAGCCCATATTTTACTAGCTTGTTTGCAAGAATGTCATGGGGGATCTTGTCAAGGGCCTTATTGAAATCAAGATAATCTGTACCTACAGCATTCCTTTTATCTACAAAACTGGTAATTTTGGGGCTTGACAGACTGCCCCAAAAGGGCAGGCTGGAGCTGCCCGTTTTTGCTCCCAAGGGATGCTCCAGCAGCCAAACCATGCGGTGTCCTTCCGCACCAAAAAGAACCCAGAAAAACCGCATGGTGCATGCAGCCAATGCAATAAGTACACCATTGGCACACTGTCAGTGCATTGATGATGTGAGAGCGAAACTGCGGCATGCGAACACTGCACCTTGCTTGCGTCATCATGATGGTCCCCATGGGGACAGGAGGCTGCCATGATGGTGGTGTCCGTATGGACTAAGGTTTGGGAGTGTGCAGTCACTGCGTGCTCCCGAACCCTAGAATTGGCGCCAGGATGGCACATCTCACCTGTTTGCACCAGGCCTTTGTCAAAAAAAGAGCTCAGATTAGTCTGGCATGACTTGTTTCTCAGAAATCCATGTTGACTTTTTGTGATTATGGCATTCCCTTCTAAATGTCCACAGACTCTGTTTAATGATCTGCTCTAGAATCTTTCCTCATATTGATGTCAGACTAACTGGGTGATAATTGTTGGGATACTCTTTTTTCCCCTTTTTGAAGATGGAGACTCCTCCAGACTGCTAGGACTTCTCCTGTTCTCCAGGAGTTCTCAAAGATTATTTCCAGTTGCTCTGAGATTACATTGGCCAGGTTTTTTTAATACCCTTGGATGTAGTTGTGAGAAGGCTGAGGCAAAAATAAATAAATGTTGAGGCACTTATTAAGGCAGTGAACTTATTAAGGCAGAGTCAGAACTGTGTATAAAAATGTTGCCATGTGGAAATAACTATGTTTACAAAAAGGAAAATATCCCAGTTGTACTTTTTGTCCTTTCACCATTAATATCTTTAAGATTGATCCAGAAATTCATAATCAGAAAACTAGCTGAATGGGAAACCTTCTAGAAAGGACTCTAACATACTCACTAAGGGGCTTTGCATGCGGAACACCGCCCCTTTCCCTGCTGGATCAGGGATACAGTAACCACATGCCACATCCCCAACCTGGCAGGTCCATGGTGCAAAAAGCCACAAAAAGCAGCTTCTTTTTGCATCACAGAAAGGGCGCCATAGCTGCTGGAGCCACAGCTTTTCGGCACTATTTTGGTGCTGAGATTGTACATGCTGTGCCAAGAAAGAGCCATGACACCTCCCACCATGTGATGGGGCACGTGGCATCATGCTGGCATGGGGGAAAAGTCAGGGCTCACGGTGTGCAGTTGTCACACCCTCACTGTGCCCCAATGTCAGTGTTTATCACTGGTCTGTTTAGGGCCTAAGTCAATGACATCCTAATTTTCTACATGCATTTCCTATCCACAAGCTTCTTGCTGATGATAATCTACTTATTAAAAGTGCAATGACAATAGATGCATATTTATTTAAAAAATGATTTTCCTACTTGGGGGAAGAAAAAGCTACCCAAGAAGAGGATTTGTGTGTCTTCAGGTTCTTCAGTCCTAGCGATGCAAACAATGGATCCTTATTTCACATAGCACTAGATCATAACTACAGTATTTCCATGGTTTTATGTTTCTTATTCTCCTAAAGGGACTAGTCATTTTTATTTGATTCTTGTTCTAAGTGGAAATTGCCTGCAAGGTTTGTTGTTCTTTTTAATTTCATTTAAAACCTGTAAGGCTCTGCTTGCCTCACCAAGGCCCACCTCTTCTTTTCCTGAAGTAAAACATGTTCGATGAATATCAACAGACCAGAACCAGCCCACAGAGAGAGCTCAAGGGCATGCTTTCTATCAGTGGCTCATCCCTCCTCCATGTTCACAGCTTGTTAAAGAGCCACAACCTGAACTCACAGGACAGGTTTCAACAGCAGGATAATTACTCCCCCTCCCCCACTTCTAAACAGCAACACAACAACAAAAGGCTCTTTACTGCAGACATACACTCTTTCTTTCTTTCTTTCTTTCTTTCTTTCTTTCTTTCTTTCTTTCTTTCTTGTGATTATGGATTTGGTTTAGTGTAGAGCTGTGGGAGATCACTCTAAGGGATGTGGGATATTGCTGGATAAGGTTGTAAATATATTGAGAGAACAGAGGCCATCTTCTGCCAGTTAGCTGGATGTAACAAGGGAGGAAGCCTTGTAGAAAAGATTGTATACTGTAATTGTGTGGTATGGGAGAGCTTAGTACAGTCTTTTCCTACCTGTGTGGTTTGTTGAAAGACTGTATGTGGAGAGGCAGCAAGGTTTCTTATTCCTTTGTTTCTTACACCATTCAGTCATATTGAATTATGGTATAATAGTATAATTCAATATGCTGAATACAATTCATTTTTGACATGATTCAGGTAGCAGAGAGGTGGCAGTATCATTTGCAAAACTGATCCCTCTGCACTGGGGTCACTTGTATCTCAGTACTTATGCACTGAAAAATAAATTTACATTTATGCTGACACATCCTTTATGCCTTATGGAAATTTTTTTACACCACACAGTCCTGTATCGGTATTCAGCATTTTTCCCCCAGTGTAATGCCAATATTCTGCAGTGACTACTTAGTTACATGTACATAACTAACGAATTTAACTAAGACTTACCTCTGCTGCATTGAAGTCTCTTTTGAGATAAAGTTGGGTATTATCACATGCAAAATGCTGCTGATGCTGCCACCCAGCTGAATCCTGACCAACTTCTGGCTAGAAGCAGCGCTCAGCTGGCTGGTTTGCAAAGCCAGCATCGGCAGCATTTTGTGTGTGATAATACCCAACTTTATCCCAAAAGAGACTTCAACGTGGCAGGGGTAAGTCATGTTTTTAAGCCATTCAATAAACTCCTTGATAAAGTCTCCTGGCCAAACCTGCTCCTCCCCAGACCTACCTTAATATTCAGCCACCGAACTGGGTGAAGGACGTCTGTTCAGCTGCCAATTGGGGTGTAAGGAAGATGGCATTTCTGGCCCCCTCTCACCAGCGACTGAGGCTCCAACAAGGAACTGAAACTGTGGTCCTGCTTCTGATTGTCACAGAAATGTCATCTTCTTGCATCACGATCAGCAGATGAGCAGATCTCCTTTGTATGATTTGGCTGGTAGCTGTTAAGGTGGGCCAAGGGGACAAGATGCTATAACCACAGAAGAGGACAAGGCACTGCAAAAGGTAGGGCATTCAAGAAAAATATAGGACGTTACCCCCAAAAAACTAAAAGCACTAATATAAATAAAAATTTCTTCTTGGGTTCATTTTGAGCATGACTTAGGTCTGAAACACACTGCAGAAATAATTCAGTTTGAGACCATTTTAACTGCCCTGCCTCAGTGCAAGGGAATCCTGGGAATTGTAGTTTATTGTGGCACCAGGGTTCTCTGACAGAGAATGCTAAACGTCTCACAAAACTACAGTTCCCAGAATTCCCTAGCATTAAGCCAGAATAGTTAAAGTGTTCTCAAACTGGATTGTTTCTGCAGTGTGTTTTGGACCTAGGTTACAAATCCATAACTGCAATTCGTAATGCCAGTGTTTCCTCAAAAGTAAGCCACTGTTAGTTCAAGAGTGTCTATTCCTGAGTAAAGGCTCATAGTATCTAGTTGAGATGTTCCACCCATCTCACTATGTAATACAGACACCACTGACTTCTGTTTCCAAATAGGGAATGATCAGTGTGTACTCATCATCTACCACACAGAGTATATAGGTCAGATATACTCTTTAAAGTCCTGTTTCTCAAAACATTCACACTGCTGCTGTTGATCTAGTGGTAGCAGCTGTTAGAAATGTATACGCAGAGAGAGATACAGTAACTATTGTAGGCACAAAGAGATTTTTTTCAGTCTACTAAATAAAACTGTATTTTTCTTTGCCTCAGAGACCAAGGGTCAGCAAACTTAAGGTCTGTTGAATATAGGTAGAGCCTGGCCTCTGGAATTAAGGCCCATCTGGTGAAAATGGCTGAGAATACATCTCTTCATTAAACAATGAACTGTTAGCTTCAGTATCTGGGCTGACTACTGCAACTGTCATGGCAACAGACAGAAAGAGACAGTTTGTAAGGTAACATCCATTCTGGGTTGTCTACTTTTTCAGTCACCTGTGTCTCTGCTATTGATTTCTTTAAGCAATTTAGGCAATACTGTAATACCTTGCAGATCACATGTATGCACCACTTTTTGGGTTAGTGGGGGTTCCCCTTTATAGTGCATTGCCAAAGAAAACTCATTAGTACTTCTGGATTCAGCCAGCCACTTGAACTCAAATGAACAGAAGTTGAACAAAAGAAGCAGAATAATGCTTCTGTGAAACTTCCAGGGGGATTGCAATAAGAAAAGTTAGCCAGAAGTTGCATCCAATGGCACTCTCTTTAGGTGCTCAGAAGGTACTGTTCAGAACCTTATCTCAGAGGCCTGTTGGACCTGCTGAGAATGTGTAATTGGCTACAGTCCTAAGCATGAATAGATGTGACCTTCCTTTTGAATAAACATATTTGAAATTGATAAAGGTGCTTTCACCTGGGAGAAGCAGGATTCTTTGTTCTTCTCAAAGTTTGCTTAGGTTCTAGAAACTGTCTTTCATTCCTGTGTGAATGCACTGTTTCTGAGTGCTGTCTTGGGACCTTATCACACTAGATGAATCCTGCTCAGAAACAGGATTTAAAAGTAGAAAAAAACCCCGCAAATGCAGGAAGTTTTCCAGATGACATTTCTTCCAAACAGCAATAACGTAAAAATAAAGCAAACGGAAAGTGGATAAAAAGACATCTTTTTTACTTTTGGGAAGTTCCCGAAAGTAAAAAGGTGTCATTTTTGTCCACTTTCCGTTTGCTTAATTTTCACATTATTGTTGTTTGGAAGAAATGCCATCTGAAAAACCTCCTGCATTTGTCTTTTTTTTTTTTTTTCTACTTTAAAAATCCTGTTTCTGAGTGGGATTTATCTAGTGTGATAAGGCTCTTAGAGTGCTTTGGTAACAGAAGTTGTCAAAGCAAGCCAATCCAAAATAGTTCTCTTCAGATAAAATTTTGCTCCCATCACTTGTGTCAGAGGCACACCCACAAAATGAAGCAGACACAAAAGTGACCCTAGCATCGAGGAGCTGCTGTGATGAATTATTTAATAGCACAAAAGAGCTGAACAATAGGAAACCATTTGCATTTTGTAAAGTGTTTTGAAATGCTTCTTTCTGTCTTTTATGTGAGTTTATTATTTTTTTTCTCAGAAGTGCTCCATTAATTACATGAGTATTTATGGAGCATGTCACAAATATCCAACCAGTGTTTCAAGTGATGTTTCCATGCCATTTCAGGCTTGGGGGTAGGGAGGGACATAGTTCAAGGTTGCAAATTCACACAAAGAACTACTATCACATCAGTCATATTTTCCTGCCTTCAGCAGAACAGCACAGCTAGGAGTGGATTCCAATTGGTGCCTGTATATCCAGTAAATATACCAAAGTACTGCTGCTGTCACAGAGGTGCCAATTAGACTGGTAATTTTTGTAACGTGGATATCAGTTTATTAGGACAAAGACTGGGACAGTAAACTCACAGGGAAAGGAATGGCTATCATATGTTAATGATTTCCTACTGCTACTGACCTGAAACAGATTAGAACCAGTGATGCAGGCATTAAAGCCTCTCTTTCCCATCATTAACTATACCCTGAAGCTACCTGGCCCCCCAATTTTCTTCTCTTCTCTCTTTTTTTGGTGCTTTGTCCTTTGAAATTGAACCTGCACAATAGTATACCAATTTAGCTGCCATTCTTGATAATATGGGCTCTTCATTCACTGCAACCATGAAGATAAGTAAGACACAAAGCATCGTTAACAGATTGTTTTTAAAAAGTCAGTTTATTCCTAACAGACCTGTTAATAGGTAGGCTGATTCAAGTGAGTTTGGAAATAGTCATGTGTCAATAGATGTTTGAAATGCACATTTCACTATTTGGTGTGAGATGCTATTAGTAGTGGGCTTTTTACTGCTCTGATGATGGTGTAATTGTATTTTCTCATCTTTCTGGCTCTCTCCTCCTGTCCATATTCTTTTACACAGGGAAAAGTTTACACTTATCTGAGTGCAAGTGCTTGGGAAAGTTAAAATTAATTGTTATTTACATATATATAAAAATGATTAATATTTTAAACATTTTAAACTAGAATTTGAGAGCTTTCTGGTATTTCTGTACCACATGTTCTGCCGTAGAAAACTGCAGTGGGAACAGCATGATTTTGTGCTGCAGGACCATCCAGGAGCTGCATGGATTGCCAAACCACAACGACCCCCCCCCCCGCCCCCAGGCACATACGCAGGAATGCTGAAAGTCTATCTTATTGTGAAAAATTTGAGGGATTCCCCCCCCCCCCCCCCCCGTATTAAACACTGACTCTCCTAAGTACAATTCACCCCTCCTTTTTTTTCTTTTTGGCCACTAAAATGGCAGTCCCGAGAATCCCGTGGGGTTCAGGAATTCAAAAAAGTCTTGGGTGACACATACAGCATCAGAGCCATGCCTTGCCCATCACTGATCTAACAACTCTTTGCTCCTTTTCTCCTCCTCTTCATTGAGGGGCAGCATTTGTTATTAGTGCCATGTCAGATTTCACCAGGTGTGTGTGTATGTGTTTTTAGAACGTATTTTATTTGTTTACTAGTATTTATTAACCAGATAGCCGGCATGGCATAGTGGTTTGAGCATTGGATTATGACTCTGGAGACCAGGGTTCATTTCCCTGTTTGACCATGAAATCCACTCGGTGACATTGGGCAAGTCACATGCTCTCAGCAATGGCAAACCCCTCTGAAGAAACTTGTCAAGAAATGCCATGATAGGTTTGCCTTAGTGTCACCATAAGTTGGAAATGACGTGAAGGTACACAACAACAACAACAACAATTAATGAGCCACTTCAATTCAAAACTTAGGCCTGTTACAGACTGCCAAAATAAAGCTGCTTCAAGTCTCTTTGGAGGTATGCTGTTTAAATGATGCATGCATCAGAAGAATCCAGAAGCTGCACTCCAGTGCTTAGGAATGGAGTGTGGCTTTGGTGCAACCTCCGGACTCTTAGGATCCATGCATCATTTAAATAGCATACCTCCAAAGAGACCCGAAGCAGCTTTATTTTGGCAGTCTGTAACAGGCCTTAGAAAGCATTAGATAGCAAAAAAGACACCCCCCCAAAAACCCCACAAATATACACAATACACAAACTGATAAGCAATATTTATTTATGACAGCACTTATAAGAAAAGACAGTAATGCTTGGTAAGGTGGAAGGCAGTAGAAAAAGAGGAAGATCTCATGGCCATGTCTTCTCACGGCCATAGTTTTCTTGCCTGAGTCTATCCATTACAGGTGGATAGATTCAGGCAAGGATGCCATGGCCCTAAGATTGCAGGACCTGAGCAGGGTTGTTGGTAACAGGGTGACTTGGAGGTCTGTCAGTCATAGGGTTTCTATAAGTAGAAGTTGATTTGATGACATTAAACAATTTTTATGTGGGTCATGATACATTGAACTGTACAAGGAAGGCTTAATTCTTTTGAGATGTAGTGCTGGAGAAGAGTGCTGATGATACTGTGGACATCTAAAATGACAAACAAGTGGGTCCTTGAGCAGATCAAACTTGAAACCTCCCTGGAAGCCTAGATGATCAAACTGAGGCTGTTATACTTTGGCCACATCATAAGAAGGCATAACAATAATGCTAGGAAGGGTAGAGGGCAGTAGAAAAAGATGAACATCACACACTAGATGGATAGACTCAATAAGGGAGGTCATGGATCTGAATTTACAGGACTTAAGCAGAGCAGCGGAGGGGTCTTGTAGGTATCTCATCCACAGGGTTGCCATGAATCAGGATCAGCTCAAGGGTAGTTAACAACGACAACAAAGTACAAAAACAGGAAAGAAGAACAAACAAACACAAAGCTAGACAAATACCAAACTAAAAATTTCCTTTAAAGGGAATTTGCTCCTTTAGGCATGAGGAAAATGTAGGCAAATTTCAGCCACTTTCTTGGTGGGCATGGATTCCTCCTTTGCAGTAACCTGGAATGGACTTTTATGATAAATATCCAATAGTCTATTCTCTGGTTGTTGCAAGAGGCAATCCACACAGACTGGGACATACTCAGTCTATCCAAATGATGTTAAGAGTCGGTTGTGCCTGGCTAAGAATGGCAACTATTCTCTGAAGCACCATTCTGTTAAGGCAGCATCTGGTGACTTTTGCATGTCTATTTGTAATGTCCTGTGAATATAACTGATGTACTCCAAGTGGCAGTCTTACAATTTGCTAGTAGAGGAGCATTTTGAGAAAATGATGCACATGTCCAGTGAGCTGTTGGGTATAAGAGACATGTGATTTTTGTGTGTGTGTCTAAGGCTAATGTGTAATACACTATAGTTACCCCTGAGTGGTACAACATGACAGTCATTCCCACTCACAGCAGTCCCAGATCTTTTTTCTGAGGGTATGATTCAGGATAGAAGTAACACAGCTTTAATTCGTGCTGTTTAAAACAACCTAGTTTTTTCTTTATCTTTGTGTTTACTTGTGTGTTTAACGCTCAGGTTATAATTGCAGTTGACTTAGTGGTCGAGGTGGATTAAGATGTCATTTACCTCCTTGTGTTGTTTGCCTGTGAACATTCATAGATTTGCATTGTTTCTGCCTATTCTCACACATAAAGTGGGCTGCTCCTAAACACTGCTAGAAAATCAGGAAATATGGCCAATGCTGAGTTTAGCTAGTAGCCTTCAGGAAGACTGAAATCGAGAAACTGCTGCTGATTTGGGGCTGAGTGCAGAGTCCAATAGCAGCTGCAGGCAAGCCAGTGAAATAGAGGTTGCTCAGAAAATGATTACGAAGAAGCACAAATGGGCTGTAGACAAACGCCACACTACAGCAAAACCTATTAGAAAGCAATACCTGCCACTCTGCACACGTAGTTTTATTTTGAGCTTGCATTACAGTGACATTTCCACTGTTGACAGCTCCTGTGGAACTTCACATATTCACCTAGCATAAGGTCATGGAACAAGTTCTGATTTCTACATGGCTTGGCATGGGGAATGATGCGTGTCTGAAATAATGAGGATGATGGTTATAGCAATACAGATAGGACTGATGTAGCCCACCCTTGCATCAACCTGAGTTTTCTCAGCCCATTCCTCACTTCCTGCCAAGTAAAATGGAAGAAGATCTAATCTCCATTATGATGGTGACCAATGACTTTTAGATCATAGAAATGATGAGGTGAGTGTGCATCTGCAAGTTGATTTATTTATTTATTTAAGGGATTTATATCCTGCGTTTCTCCAAAAATGAGATTCAAGGCTGCTTAATGGACCAGATATGATTATAGGTGGCAGCTAATCAGAGAATAGGTACTCTCTCAGTAGGTATGATGCTGTGTCCATGTAACCAAAAAGAAAATATTAAACTGAATCTGCCCCAGAATTAGGAAACATAGGAAACTCAGTCCCAACATTGATACAGGGTAGAACAAGCCTCTGTGGTCTAAGGTGCAGAACCAGTTCAAAAATAATGCAGGATAGCCCCAGGAAGGGATACTGTGTAGATTGGTCCCTTCTCAGAAGAGTTTGACATCAAGACGTTATGGCAGTTAATAATATCCACACAACTCTCCTCCAGCATCACATTTCAAATAAATTGAATCTCTTTCTGTCAGCTTTCTTCACTTTCTTGCTTTTACACCTGTACATAGAAATCAGAAATGCTATGGCACAGATGATCTTTACATTTGAGAACCTCATCTAGTTCTCTCATACCCAACCTTCCAAGCCCAAGTCTTCTGATTATTATTTTTTTGTCCCACCTGTCTAAATTCCTGTAGAGAATTGTAATGGCATCTAGTTCACAATTCAGAAACTGGAAGGGCAGCAGTTTTCAATACTGTGAGTGGGCTGTGTTTAGCAGGCAAGAATGTGGCCTCTGCTCTGATATTTTGGTCAATATCTGATTTATCAAGCTCTAGATAAGAAGACAACTTCTTCTTCTTCTTCTTCTTCTTCTTCTTCTTCTTCTTCTTCTTCTGGGTATATCACCTTTCCTACCGTGTGTGTGTGTGTGTGTGTGTGTGTTTGTGTTTGTGTTTTAATAGGCAGAACCTGTGAAGAAAATAAAGTCACGCGAGAAAAAGTGAGAAATCATGGGTGGGGAGATGTAGAGAAGATACAAGGGAGCAGAGAGTAGAGAAAGTACAAGCAGAGTAAGAATTACAAAAAGGAGGCAAATTGCTCGGGATTGGAAGATAGCTCTGTCCTGGGTGAGGCAGGGAAGGAAGGTGATTTGTTTTTATTTATATACCGCTATTCCAAAGAGCATAGCGGTGAACAGCAAGTAAGCTAATTAGCAAGTAAGCTAATTTGCCCCCAACAGTCTGGGTACTCATTTTAGCGACCTCGGAAGGATGCAAGCTTGAGTCGAGCTTGGGCCCTTTTTCTGGTCTTGAACTCGCAACCTTGTGGTTTCGAGTGAATGGCTGCAGTACAGGCATTTAACCACTGCGCCACCAGGTAGAAGAAGGGGGCAGAGGAGGCAGCTTGTCAGCAGAGCTTTGGCTTATGTGATTCCCTGGCTCCTTCTGGGTGGAGATGGGCATAACCCATCTATGTAGATTTCTCCTCACACCAGTCAGAGAAAGATATGTATTCAACATGTGTCTGAAACTAAGAGTTGGAGCATACCATTTATTATTTTTTTAGCTTGGGATGTGTGAGAATGGGCTATTGGCAGTGGAAGAGATTATTATTTCAATCATACTAGAAGTTTTTTAACTTAAAAAGATTTCCACACTATATTACTAGTTGATCAAGTATCACATAGTCAACACAATAATTTTTTGGTAGAGTGCAGCCAATCAGATCT
>NW_024802941.1:2476603-2516056 GCF_019175285.1 Sceloporus undulatus
GATGTTATGACAAAGGGAGAAGGAAGCCCATTGCCCTAATGGTAGAAGGGAAGTGGAAACACCTGTACACCAGCAACCAGACCAGTGATCTATCTCTTGCACTCTCGATGGCTTCATTGTTTTAATGTATGTATATCTTGTGGATTGTTTTAATATGTGTATATCTTGTCCTTTTAAACTGTATGTATGTCCTTTTAAATTGATATGTATTTAATTGATCTGTTTTAACTGATGTTAATTGTTCTTTTTTCCCACCTTGATCCATGGGGAGAGGCAGGTAAATAATAATAATAATAATAATAATAGTTGTTTGTTGTCTGCCAGTACTGCATAGAGCAGGAATTAGAGCCATGCAGACCTGCAGATGTTAGATTGTAATTCCCCATTCCTTATCATTGATTATACTGGCCAGGGCTGTTGGTACTTGCGGACCACCAACATCTGGACAGCTGTATGATTTCCATACCAGGATAATAGTAACCCTGATCCAACTCTGCTGTTGTGTTCCCCCAGTCCAATTCTGCCTGCCAATGAAATTTTCCTTCTAGCATTTGTTGTTGTTGTGTGCCATCAGATGATATACAGTTTATGGTGACTCTAAGGTGTACCTATAATGCAGTTTTCTTGGCAAGGTTTGTTTAGAAGGGGTTTACCTTTGCCTTCCTCTGAGGCTAAGAATGTGTGACTTGTCTAAGGTCACCCAGTGGGTTTCCATTGCTGAATGAAGTGGAGATTCAAATCCTAGTCTCCACAGTCATAGTCCCATGTTCAGAGGACTACACCATGTTGGCATCCAGTTCCAGTCACACATAATTCTTTATGACTACTTGAGGCATTAATATGGGTGTGGATGTGCATTGAGTTCAAATCTCATTGAAAATAGTAAATTGCAGCTGCACATCATTTGGATTTACATCCTGGGAGAGCATTTACGATTGTGGCAGTAGTGCCATGATTGTGACTACACAGTGTTAGTGAATATGAAACTGATACAGATCTGTAATTGCAGTGCTCAATGCCGGCTCTGGTAAGTACAGTTCAACTACAAGCCAAAACTTGAAGCTTTTGGCTAATCTGGAGCAGTCTTAAAAGTCAAACCACAGTAACAGGCTCACAAGTGAAAAGCCTACAGTATTTGAAATTGCTTGTTCTTTGGAAGTTTGGAATTTTGTACAGACTACAGTCCGCACTTCAGGGGTTGTTCCCTTAACAATGCAGGCAATATCATTGAGATATGTTATTTTCCCACACTCCTTATGCACTAAGTAGATGAACAAACAGGAAAAGAAAGTTAGGCTCCCTTTCAGCTTGATCACCAGCAAATTCATACCATGTGGGGGAAATTACACAAGATGCAAAACTGGTTTCTCCTGTACCAAGAGTGGGCCTTTATGAACTTGGAGGTGATGGTTTCAGACCTAATTTGTGCATTCACCTGACACAAAAGAAGTTCATGCAGCTCCTAAGTGATCTTTCAATGCAGAGGAACACCCTCATTAGTTTTCCTCACCTTCTCACCTGCTTTCATTAAGGCACATTCTTTACAGTTCCAATTGAACAGTAGGGAACATTATGAGCTGACTGAGAAGCATTTCCCTTTGTTAACAGGGTTTTTTCTTTTTATCACTGAATGCTGAAAGACTAATGGATGTAGATCCTCTTTTTCATCATAAATCTGAACAGCAAAATTTTGTTTGTTTGTTTTTACATTGCTTTAAAATAAATACATAAAACTACTGGAGATCGAAGAAACATGACAGAGAAAAAGCACGGACACTTTCACCCCAGAATGTATATAAACTACCTTGTGAGTACAGAGCCATCAAAGTCAGAAAATTCTCCAAATGGGGTTAGGAAGCAGCGAAGGCTTCATTTTTCTGAAGCAGGCTTTTCATCTCCCACATCAGTTCAAATATATAGATATATATCATCTGGCACATCTCAAAAGGAAAATAAGTATCCTATAGCTAAGGTACCTCTAATGTGGATTGATGTTGTTACAGAAATGCACACATTTGTTTCCTTTCTTTTCATTATTTTTCACATTTGCCTTTCCTTGTCCTTGGTGTGAATAAAAACAATCCCCAATGCTTTATCTTCAGCAATCCTCAATATCAACTTCTCAGATGGAAATAATATCTTGTCCCTCTCCCACATTCCTTTGCCAAGCTATCAAATGGAACTGCTGCAGCCTGGAGAAAAATTACCATGTTTATGGCAAAAGTGTCATAAAGATCTCCAGCCATGGTCTGGCTGCAGAACAGCACACTTGAATATATGCATTATAATGTTTCTGAATGGCTAATAATATCATTTAGATTGGCTGGTGTTATTGCCATAATGAATGACAGCAATCAGCAAAGAGGGAATGAAGCAGTGAATGGCAGCTTCAAAAGTTGACAGTGAGACTGAGAGCTCTTCCACACTAAAGGACAGAAATGAGAAAGCAAATCTTGATGGTTGTTACCTCTTGGTTCCATTTGAGTGTCTGCACACTGCCTGTAAAAGTCTACAGGGACCAGGGTGAGGTAGGGGATGAAAGAAAGTATGGTCTGGTAGACAATTGGCCAATTACCATTCAGATCTTATAATGCTGTAGGCAATTGGCCAATCATAGAGTTGGAAGAGACCATCAAGTCCTTCAGAGTCTTTGTTCTTGAGCATATGCTCTTTTCCCCAATTGTGGGTGGGGGGAGGGGTCCAGAATGGATCCCTCATGTGTGGGGAGGACAGACTGTACTATTAGCTTGTAGGCTAGGAATATAAGCAGGAAAAGACAATATGAGTGTCCTTGAGAATTAGTAACATTGATACTCTGTGGAGTGTTGAATATTTGTAACAAAGGCCCAGTACAAACGGGCCAAAAGCAGTGTGTTGGTGCCAATTCTAGGGTTCTGGAGTATGCAGCAACTGCATGCTCTGGAACCCGAGTTTGTGCAAGCAACATCATGACTGCGTGGCCCCACCCACACTGGGTGCAAGTCCATGATGCAAGCACAGAACCGCATCCACACGTCCGGTTGCCACGCTTGTGTCATGAATGCGACACAGTGCGCCAATGGCACATTCATGATGCAGTCCATGCATGCCACAAAGAAATGGTTTTTCTGGGTTCTTTTTGGAGTAGAGGGATGCTGCTGCAGCATCCCTGCAAAAGAAAACTGGGCACCTCCAGCCCGCCCTTTTGGGACTGTCTGGCATGCCCCAAAATTAAAATTCAAAAAGTCATTTTACCAACTGTACTAAATAACACAAATGCCTGAGCCAATAACTGTTTAAAACAAGTAACATCTGTTTAAAACACCAGTTCAATAAAGTTCAGTTTTTGTTTCAACAAAAACTTGTTTCCAGTTTAAAAAACATCCACGTTACCATCATTATACAGTATTTTAAAACAAAGCATTTAAAAGGGTCTGCTTCATTTTGGGGACCCAATATCATATTATTATTTTGGTGGGAGTCATATTAAGAAGAGGGTGCATTTCACATCAATGTGACATAAATTTGGTGTCAGGGTGCTGTCATCCAAGGAGTATAATAGCTACTAGAAAAATGTGCTTGACAAGAAGGTTAAGGGGCAATATGATAGCCCTGTTTAAATATCTGAGGAGAAGCCATACTGGTGACAGAACATGCTTGTTTTCTGCTGCTCCAGAGACTAGGACATAGCAATGGATGCATGGCATGCTGCAGAAAAAGAGATTCCACCTCAACATTAGGAAGAACTTCATGACAGTAAGAGCTATTGGAAAGTGGAACATGCTCCCTCAGAGAGTGGTGGGGTCTCCTTCTTTGGAGGTCTTTAAACAGAGGCTGGAGGGCCAACTGTCAGGGGTACTTTGGTTGTGTGTTCCTACATGGCAGGGGATTGGACTGGATGGCCCTTGTGGTCTCTTCCAGCTCTATGATTCTATGTAGTGGAACAGCTCTTAGTCAGGATTTAAATAAGCTAAACCCTATCCTCTTGTTGAACCCTTCGATAGCTTCTCTTAAGTGTGGATTAAAACCCAGGGTGGTTACACCACCTCACTGACATGGAAACTGCTACTGCTATCAGCTAGGACCCAAGAAGGACTAGTCTTTTTATTAGGCTGAGGGGATTCTGTTTAGGCGGCAGATGCTATGCACTACACAATTACAGTGCTATGAATCTACTGGAACTGACATGGAACTGCCCCTCACTCCTGGAACCTTCTTCCCCCGCGAGCAAGAGCCATCACTTCTTTAACCAGCTTCAAAACTGAGTTGAAGACCATCCTGTTCAGAGAAGCATTCCCAGGCATTGCATAATTGTCACTTGTTATTTGATGTTCCTTTGTTGCCTGTTTTATTGAATCATTTCCTGTATTGCTATGTCCTCCCTCCAGTCCATCTCCCCTGATCCAGGCCTCGGAGGTAGAGAAGAACTGTTGGCCCTCATCCCCTTCCCCTTCTCCTTTTGTGTCGTGTCTTTTTAGATTGTAAGCCTTAGGGCAGGGAACCGTCCAATTAAAAAGATTGTATGTACAGCGCTGTGTAAATTTACAGCGCTTTATAAATAAAGGTTAATGATGATGATGATGATGATGATGATGATGGTTCCATCCTATGGAATCCTGGGATTAAGAGTTTAGGGAGAAATATTTAGCATTCTCAGCCAAAGGGCTCCTCTAGTATCTCATCACCAAACTACAAACCCCAGGATTCCATAGGGTGTAGCCCTAGCAGTTAAGGTGGAATCATTACATATAAGTGTGAGAGGGCCACCAGGCTGCTGCAAAAGAGGATGCTGTGTCTTATCAATGCTTATCATGAAAATAAGACTCAATTGCCAGTCCAGTTTGCTTCTGCATGTGAAATAACATATGCCATCCTGACTTATGTCTCTGATACCAAAATATCTTAGGATCAAGGGCACCTGGAAAGCAGTATCCCCAGCTTGATAAATATATCATTGGAAGGTGGAGGCCAACCTTGCACCATTCATTGTCCAGGGAGAGAACAATAGAGACGTAGCCAGGATTTTGGGAGGGGGGGTCCAGACTAAGTGCGACCATTATAATGGTGCTTGGATGTGGCGGTGCAGCAACACATGCCATTCATTGTATCTAACAGAAGGGGGGGTCCGGACCCCATGGGCCCCCCCTCCCTTGGCTATGTTCCTGGAAGGAGCAAGGAGTTTTGCTCCCACCTCCAACAAGAAAATGAAAATTCACAGCCAGTAGGACTCCTCTTGTGTTCCTGACAAGGGATCATTCAGCCCCAACTGCCTTAGGACTACAGAGTGGAAGAAAGATGCCCTCTGGAAGCAGCCATGAGCTAGCAAAGCATGGGTCACTGAGAGGATGTGCTCTCTCCCACCTAAGGAGAAACACAGGGGTAAAAATAGAGAAAGGAGATGAAGGCTTTGTCCCTTTTCCAAATACAAATTCTGCCTCTCCCCCCATGCAATTTTCTTTCTGTCCCCTAATGTCTAACATGGCAGGGTGTAAAACATTGAAGATGCTCATCTGAAGTTTTAAATACTGCAGTGTTAGAAATGAGAGGCAGCATGAGGTAATGGTTTGAATACCCACTCAGCCATGGACACCCACTGTGGGTGATCATTGGCAAGTCCTACTCTCTCAGCCTCAGAAGATGACAATAACAATTCCCTGAACAAACCTGCCAAGTTTGCTTGTGATAGGTTCATCTTAGGGGTTATTCACACTACAGAAATAAACCGATGTGGAACCAGTTTATTTCTGTGAATTTCACATTTGCCCCAACTGCACTTGGTGGAGTTTGGGGGGGGGGATGATCAAAAAGCCCACTTAAACCAATGCATTTAGCACTGGACCCCTTAGCAGTTCTTTTTTTAAAGAGCTGCAACGATCTGTATCTTCGGTAGTGTGAGTATGCTACCAAATTGATTTGGATTGCACTGCATCATTCCCAGAAATGGAGCCACCTCCATTTTAAATTGATACAGTGGCAAATGTGAACAGGGTTAAAATGGCATGGAGATATTAGATCGCAGTAAATGTAGTGGGAACACTGAACCGGTTCTGAATCGTTTCTGCATTGGCGTGGAGATGCAAATCTGTTTGTTCAAAAAAGTAAGTGTGAATGGCCCTTTAGGGTCACTATAAGTTGGAAATGACTTGAAGGCACACAACAACAAATGTTAGACATTTGGAAAGTGACAGAAAATTTAATTGGGGGGATAGAATTCTTATTGGGCTGGGAGAATGTCTTCATCTTGCCTCCCATCACTTCATACTAAAAGAACATAATAGTAAATGGAAGTCCAATCTGGCCACACACTAGCTGGAGAAGAAGCTGTGGGGAACTTGACTTACTAGAGAAGAACACTTGGCTTCAAGTGTCACTTATCGTGGGACTAGAGTGCAGAAAGGAAGTATCTCTGACCTTAACCATTAGCCACAGGGACAAGAATTGCTGTGTTGTGTGTTGTGTTGAAGCCAACATGGGATATGATATGGATGCTAGACTATGACTGAAGACCAGGGTTCAAATTGCTGCTCAGTTATGAAAACCCACTGGGTGACTTTGGGTAAGTCACACACTCTCAGTCCTCAGAGAACCTTGTGATAGGTTTGCCTTGGGGTCACCATAAGTTAGAAATGACTTGAAGGCACATAACAACAACAACAGTGTGTGTTGTGGGGGTACTGAGGGTGGTAGTTGTGGGAGGGTGGGTGGGTGGATTATATTATTGCAACCTGAGAGGTGGGTTATATGTCTTCAAAATAAATGAGAAATATACGCTTTTGTTTTTAGGCTTTCTGACAGGAATGGCACATTGCACATGGGTCAGTGACTATCCAAGGTAGTGATGCAGTTTGGACCACATCCTGTGATTTGTCACAGATTGCCCCTATCTAGCTGGTATTTTTAATGTCTAAGATAGTGCACAGGTAAAGCATGCAACAAGATGTTAAAGTGTGGACTACTACTCTTTAAGGATATAAACCTTAATTCTTGCATGCACAAGTTATTTCATTTTTTCTCTCCCTGCTGAGCAAGATGACAAGACCTATTGCACATTTTAAAAATATATTTTTCAAACAGTGGAACTTTTTTGAGAAAAAATTGTATGCCCTTCCAACACAAAAACATTATTGTTGGAAACTTTTCTTTTGCAAAAAGTCCCCAAAGCCAGCCCTCCAAAACATGACAGTTGACCATTTTCTCAGATGAGTGCCTTGCTACATCAAGACACTCTTTATTGTCAAGGATGTTGAAATTTGCAAGTCTTTTTTACCTTCCTAGACTCCCATTACCTCTCGTGACATGTATCGTTCCTGCCAAGCATAACCAGGATGTTCTGTCTATAGCTGACAGTCTTTTTTCAGCTCTCCAAAATCTTTGCCCATTTCAGATTTATGGCTCTACCAGTTAATAACATGGGCAGGCCACTCTAACTTTTAGCTTTCTTATCCAGGTAGG
This sequence comes from Sceloporus undulatus, assembly GCF_019175285.1. Lineage (NCBI taxonomy): Eukaryota > Metazoa > Chordata > Lepidosauria > Squamata > Phrynosomatidae > Sceloporus > Sceloporus undulatus. Next base: position 2,484,035 of record NW_024802941.1, read on the forward strand.
CACACGGCTGGAGTGCTGTATTTGTCATTATCTCTGTCAGTCCTTCTGTCTCCTCCTGGCACCCTTATTTCCCAGAGGTCATCCTAAAACTGGTCTTACAGTTTGTCTTCACCCTAAAATAGTCTCAGGACCACAATATAAAATCTTTTAAAAATGTTTATCTCCTTTCTGTGTACACTTTCTTTTTATTTTAATTTACCATTCATAATTGTCCATTTATAAGACACAGCAGACACAGTCTTGCTGTTCACATAATTGTCAGTTGGTAATGGGAGTAGTATGTTGCTGTTACAGGGCCTGTGAATTGGCTGTCCATATGCTTCCAGTATGAATTCATAATCCTTGTGATGACACTGAAAATCCTAAATGGTTTGGGACTTCAGTACCTGAAGGGATGCCTCATCCTATATGCTCTTGCCCTAGGACTGAGGTCTGCTTAGAGTTTCAACAGTGGAGGCAATATACTCTGTGTAAATGGGATAGAGAGTAAGGAGATTATCGCATTGGCTGTCTTTTCCTGATCTGGGCACGGGCTGAGACCAGCCTGGGACCGTACCTTATTGCACAGCTCTTTGCCCAGATTATTATTATCCCATGCCATATCAGGACTTCTCCTATATTTAGCTAAAAACACTTCTTTTCTGTTCTTAGCAAAGTAATGGAAGACGTTCCAATTGGGTATAGGATGGTAACAATCTGGCCATGGAGCTGTGTCATAATACATGGTCCCTGCCCGGTCTCAGCCCATGCCCAGATTGGGGAAAAAGCAGTGCAATAATCTCTTAAATCTGAGTTCATTTGTCCTTTGTTTTGTACGTGGCAGTTCTTAGCTCTCTTTCTTCTATGTTTGAAGAGTACATGTTACAGAGCCTTTCATCATGCGATGTGATGATATTACATAATGTATTTGTAACTAAACTGGTTACTTATTTTTCTGCAGAGACTAAGGCCTGCTTTATTTGTCTGCTAAACCATACAGACTGGGTGGATTGGTAGTTCCTCACCTCTTTCTTACAAATACTATGTTCTCTGATTGTGAGATACTACTAGCTTTTGTTGTTGCTGTGCCTTCAAGTCATTTCTGACTTATGGTGACCCCAAGGCTTATCATGGGGTTTTCTTGGCAGATTTTTTTTCAGAGAGGGTTTGTCCTTGCCTTCCTCTGAGGCTGAGAGAGTGTGACTTGACTAAAGTCACCCAATGGGCTTCCATAGTCAAGTGGGGATTCAAACCCTGGTCTCCCAGTGTTCTAGTCCAGCACCCAAGTCACTACACCACACTCTTACATTTCCCCAAAACTTTGGATTTCCTTTGAATATTACTAGTGGACTGTTGAGTCCTAAGGTATATATTATGAGGATACTTGGCTAGCTACTGCCAATCCGTGTCTCTGCTTCATGCTTTCTTAGCAGTAACAACTGGTAAAAGACAACATGGGATAAGCTATCATCATGCTCAGAGTTTCTACTCTCCTTGCACGTGGCAACTAATAAGTCCAATCAGTATGGGGCAACTCTAATCACAATTACAGTGTGTTGTGTATAATCTTTCATTAGACATTACCAAGGAGATATAGTTCAGAGACACTGATCTCAGGCAGCCAAACATACCTTGAGTTGTAACCTTTCATATTGATAAGAATATAGGATGCCAGTTTGACCAACAGTGATGGATCCCATATTGCAGCCATGTTCCTTTTGCTGGGAGTGGATGGATGGAATGACTCAGGCCTCTCTGTTAGTTTTGATGATGTGTCTCTTAGGCTTCTCACATCTTCAGGTTATCCCTACAGGTCACCTTGGTTACCACACAATCTCTAGGAGATGCCAGAATAGGACATGAGACACTGGTAGAATTTTCTTCATAAAGTGATGTGCTTGCTTATCTTCTATTTGTTTTATGAGAATATACAGACCAGGTAGGTAATTTTGGCTTCTGCTATTAATCATGCAAACAATTGGCCAGAAGCAGTATTTCAGAGTATTTGCAGTTTGAACGAGCAGGACAATTTAAAAACACAATTAAATAATCCATTGCTCAGTGTTTGATTTCTCTCTCCCTTCTTCAAAGGGGAAATAAAACTCTGCAGGCTTGTTGAAGCAAAATAGTGTATGAAACAAAATGCCAGGAATCTAGTTTCCCAAAAATCTAGTCTTGTACCAAATTTTGGAACTAGTTAGATATATAGCTCACCAGAATCACCACTTATCTCTCATGGCTGGCCAAGGATGATAGGGAATAAATGGGTCAGTGTTTGTTGGGTATTGGGGGAAGGTACTGTGTACTCTGTTGGAAAGTATGTTAGCCAATTAGACATCTACAGCTGGAGGCAAGTGATCAATCTAATTACTGGCTGCTCTCTTGCATAGTTTCCAGGAAAAGGTTACTGAGAGGGCAATGGCTGCATATCTCCCAGCATTATTGTTTGATCACTTTGGTCCAGACTCAGACTACAGTCAAGAAACCAGAAGAAGACTAGGACTGGGAAGGGCAGCTATGAAAGAACTAGACAAGATCATCAAGTGCAAAGATAAAAGATATAACACTAGCACTAGGAGTTAGGATTGTCCAACTCATTGTATTCCCCATCATCATGCATGGATGTGAGAGTTGACTGTGAAGAAAGCTGACAGAAAGAAAACCAACTCATTTGAGATGTGGTGCTGGAGAAGAGTGCTAAGGATACTGTGAATGGCCAAAAAGACAAACAAATGGACCCTAGAACAGTTCAAGTCTGAGTTCTCCCTGGAAGCTAAAATGACTAAATTAAAGTTGTCATACTTTGGCCACATCATGGGAAGAGAAGACTCACTAGAAAAGACAATAATGCTAGGAAATATAGAAAGCAGTAGAAAGAGAGGAAGACCCATATCAGATGGATAGACTCAATCAAGGAGGACAGAGTTCAGAGCCTGCAGGACCTGAGCAGAGCAATTGAGGACAGAGGGGCTTAGAGATGTCTCATTCACAGAGTCACCATGAGCTGGAATCTACCTGAGGGCAATTAACAAGTACAAGAACAACAGGCTTTTCTCTAGATTTGGGGCAGCTTGAGAGAGAATGCAGGTAAGACAAACAAGACCTTCAATAGGGGTTTGTACTATATTCTCCTCATAAGAAGAGTGTTCCAGCCAGCCAATAATGCCCCATCAGGATGCTGTAAGTATTTTGGAGGTCAAGTAGACTCATTCCCTGCCTTTTCCCTCCATCTCCTTGCTACTCCTCCACACAAATTTCCCAGTTAATTTTCTATGAGTTACTGAACATTCTTAGCCCACATTGAATTGTTGCTGGGAAGAGGTTCTCTTCTACCTGGCACAAAGGAAAAGGTGCTGCTTCCACTCATTCTATAGACAGAAGCAGACAGCATTGGCACTATCAGCTTAGAGACTGCAGGGCAGGGCATGTGCCACACACAGCTCTGTCCTCCAACAGATGGCAATAGCTAGGGGAATTAGGAGTAATGGTTGGGGAAGAGGATTTCCAAGAATCTACTATCTCTTGGCCATCATTGCATGGTACCTTAGGGTGGAGCAGACTCAAGTGTAAAGATATATCAGTCAGAATCAGAATCGGATATATAAGTCAAAAAGTTGGAATCATCCATGCCATAGTGTTTGTACTTTTTGTGTATTGGTACAAAAGTTGGACAATGAAGAAAGCTGACAGGAAGAGAATGAATTTTGAGATGTGGTGCTGGAAGAGAGTTCTACAGATACCATGCACTGCTAAAATGATAAATGAATGGGTCCTAAAGCAAACCAGCCTTGAACTCTCATTGGAAGCCAAGATGACTAAACTGAGATGGTTGTACTTTGGACATATTATAAAACAACATGATTCAGTAGAAAAGATTATAGTGCTTGACCAAGTGGAAGGCAGGAAAAGAGGAAGAATGCAGAACAGGTGGACTGGTTTCAATCAAGGAAGCGATTGCGAGACCTGAGTAAGAATGTTGATCATAAAGATCTTGAAAGTCACAGAGGAGATTATCACACTAGGGCCAATTCTACAACAATTTCACTATTAGAAGAAAATGGAAACATAGCACTATAGCAATTGACATTTTCACACAGTCGTGCAATCACATGATAATGATGATATAAAAATGAAAGAGAAACACAGTTGCATTCCACATGCATCCATTTGTGTATCGTTAGTATATCATTATTGAATGCTTCACACATACACTGTTTTGGCGCAGCCATGCATGTCTGAAAATCATGGTTCCATCCTGAACACAACAATATTAAATGTATATATTTTACAGCATTATTGTTATCCAGTTGAAACAAAATTGTGCCTCGCACCTCAAAATAAGAGAGAAATCCACTCCAAAAACAATCCTAGCAATGAGAACAAATTGCCTCTACCAAACTGCAGTCTGGGAAAAGGTCCCAGATTGTCCCACATTAGTGTGAATGAAAATTATTGGCTTCTGCACCTTTGCGATAGTGTGAATGGAGTGCTATCAGCAAACCATCCACGGGTTTTCCCCGTTAATAAAAACTTACAGGACCATTCCAAGTTATTGTCTGGATGAGTATGATGTTGTGTGAAAAATTTCATGCAATCATGGCGGGAGCATTCTGTTTTTCTCCTGTTTCTTAACCCTGTGTGATAATCTCCAGAGTTGTCATATGTCAAAACCAAGTTGACAGCAGATAACAACATAAACGTGGACCTAGATAAACTAGAAAATGAAGCAGAAATTAATACAATGAAATTCAATAGAGAAAATGCAAAATGCTACATTTAGGACACAAAAATCAAATGCATATATATGGCAGATATATGAGTCAGCACTAGTACATGCAAAAAGAACCCTGGGATTATTGTTGATAACAAATTAAACAGGAGCCAGCAATGTGATGTTGAGGTAAAGAAGGCAAATGCTATTAAGCCTGCATCAATAGAAGCATAGTTTACAAGCTGCGGGAAGTAATAGTCCCCCCCACATTCTGCACTGGGCAGGCCTCATCTGGAGTACTGTGTTCAATTCTGGGCACCTCATTTTAAGAAGGATATAGACAAGTTGGAGCAGGTTCAGAGAAGGGCAAGAAGGATGACAAGAGGTCTGCAGAACAAAACCTGTTAAGAAAAGCTGAAGGAGCTGGGCATATTGAGCTTGGTGAAGAGCAGATTGCACTCTTTAAATGCTTCAATGGCATTTAAAGAGAAGAGAGTGCAAGCCTGTTCTCTTCTGCCCGAGAGGGTAGAACCAGGTCTAATGGTCTGAAGTTAGACAAGAATAGATTTTGATTGAACATCAGAAGGAACTTCTTGACAGTAAGAGGGATTTGGCAATTGAAACAAATGCCTAGAGCAAAGGTGGGGCTTCATTCTCTGGATGTCTTTAAAGAGTCTGACCAGCTACCTGCTGTGGATGCTCTAACTGCAGATTACATTGAGCAGGCAGTTGGACCCAATAATCCATGAGGTCCCTTCCAGCTCTAGGATTCTGCAGCAAATAATACGTGACTGAGCTCTCTTGAGTTTCTAAAAAAAGCAAAAAGAAGTACCCTAAAGTCCTTGGATGGAAGGTATAGAAAGAGCATAAAATGCTGCTGCCTCTGTTGCCTCTCCTATTGTTATGATTTCACTCCATATGCCAATACTGCTCTGTGAAGAATCACTGTCAAGGCCAAATTCTATGAAAACACGTTATCCTAATAAGCACAGCTTGTCTGTACAATCAAATAGAAACTAGAATGCCCCTCCCCCTGAAAATCTCTAGTTCCATTATGTCAGAAAAGCAGACCTTTTCTTTCAGCATTTGGCACTCTTCAAATGTGTACAATTATGTTACAGGTTCACTACACTTACGGCTGCATGCAAATAAACTGTGGGGGTTGGCATTATAGCAAAAGAGCCTTGCTTGTTCTCGCTCCACAACTGTCATTTCAATAGTGCCATGTTAGAGTGTGTGAGCAGGGGGACCTTTTGCACAACAGAGGCTGAACAGATGTTCCTTGAGTGTTTGCACCAAAAGGGAGAAGGTGGGGAACAAGGTGATGTACAGTACTTTCTTTTTATCAAGATTCATTTATTTCTTAGGTTTTAGATTTTTATTTTTTTTATAAAAAAAATGAGTTGGTACTTTTCAAAATGTAGCACTTGAAAGTAAGATCCCAGAACTGCTCCCACTTCTAGCAATCTATTTGCCAAGCTGCCATAACATGATAGCGTTGAGGGAGGGGGGCAATGCCCACAAAAATTAATTCTTCCCACACAGATGAAGTTTCCCTATGGTCCCCAAATTTCTGCCAACACAATAACTTAAAATTTCAGCCAAGCATTTAGACATACTGTTTACTCAATCAAGGAAAAGGGGCAGGCAAACACAAGAGTCTTTAGATGTTAATGATTTTCAGTGTCATTGTCTGCAGTGCCAAAAATTGGGGGACTGAAAGAAAATTTCATTTGGGGGCAGAATTTTTAACTTGGAGAGACATTGCCTTTATTTTGCCCTACCCATATCTACATCCCTAGGAAAAAGAGGACAGTCTTTGTAGATTAGGGAGCCCTTAATGGTACTTCCTTTATATATATCTTGCATTCAGATGCATCAATGACCAAACATAGTGTTTGGAAAAATTATTTTTTAGACCATGGCTTCCAGAATTTTCCAGACAGCATGACCAGTTACCATGCTGCCTGGAGATTTTTGGATGGTTGTAATCCAGAAAGATAACTTTTCCAAGCTCTGGTCAGAACGATAATAACTAGATTAGCTGTACACTGCCTACATATGGTGCACGTTCTGAGAATCCAACTTGGAATCCCACAGTCTTAATTTGATGGTCCTTGGATGTTGCTGACTTCTCACTCAGTCACTTGTTTGATTTGACAGAAATTTCCTGAAGTAGAACCCAAGTAAAAAATCATACAGTGTTACAGCAGCTTCAGTTGCGCTCTCTCTCTCTCTCTCTCTCTCTCTCTCTCATTGGTTAACTGAACATCCTCTGGACTTTCTCTTCCAGACTCCTAGAATTCCTTCCCCCCCCCCCTTCTTCTCTAGCTATCCTTCTTTGACTCAAACCTGTAGAATGAGAAAACTGTGCTGGATGCATAGGTGAAGGAACTGAGCCATCCATTCTCTATGCAACTTAATACCATTCTCTCTAGAAAAAAGGGCAACTTGGCACACATGGTCCTAAGAGGGAGAAAGTGAGTCATGCACATGCTGGCAAAACCCTTTCTTGCCTTGTGTTAAATACAAAACAATGTTTATTGCATAAACACAGATTGACAGATGCTACTTATGTAATTCCGTCTATCTTCCTTTCACCTTAAAAGATTATTGGCTTAGAGACGGAGAGACTGAGGACTGGCTCCTTCCCGAGATCACCCTGAATAAGACTGATCAGGTACAAGATCTAGATAAATGGAAAGTGAAAGTATATGGATATATGGAAGTGGACAAATTAACGTGATGGATTAATAAAAGATCAATGAATAAATATAAAAAAGATTGAGAACCATGGTTAGATTTTCTGAAAGAAGATGAAGGATCGTACTCTACTGTTATATACAATTAAATTAACATGATAAGAGAGTAAGACAACATCACTCCTTTTAGTAACTGTGTTTATAATTTGTATAATATAATATGTGAGGGATGATTAATAATAACGTAGTCAAGAAGGAAAAGATGATGGAAATTTTGAGAATTATATATATAGGGAACAAATGAGTATTGGAGAGTAAAGACATAGAAAGTGATAATGTATTATAGGTTAAAAATCAAGTTTGGTAGTGGGTAGAGGAAGTTTAAATATTTAATACTGGTAATTATACAATGTTTATTGACACATTACAATGTATTTTATTCTGTGAAACTTAATAAAAATTATTTAAAAAAATACATGACTCTCTAAGTCTCCAGTCTACCTGAAAAAGGCTGCCACCCAACTACCCGGGCAAGCAGTGTTGCCGCCAGGGGCCTGGCGCCACGGAGGTCTGGCGCGCCCCAGCATGCTTTGCTGGGGCATGCTGGCCTCCAATTGGCTGGCTGAGAGGGGAAAAGGAGGGACTTCCACCTCCTGAGCCACGCTCTAGGAGGCGGATAGTCCCTCTCTATGGTCGCCCCGGTCCTCCAGGGCAGCCGATTGGCTGGCTGCTCCTGGGGGCAGGGCAACTCCCCTCTCGGCCCCCACCTTTGGAATAGGCCTATATATAGGCCATGCAGTGTCCTGCTCAGCACCATTTCTGCTTGGCTCTGCTGCTGAGCAGAACCGAGTTTCGGGTAGGCGAGCACAAGGGGCTTGCCCCCTCCTCCCCACTTTGGAATTAGGGTCCCTGCGGCCCTGCACAAGACAGGTGGGGGCTTACTTCCCCTCCCCCACCCTTACTACGGTCTTGGGGGATAGAGAGCTGTGGCGGCCGCCATTTGGGGCTGGGCTCCCTGCCATGGGGCCCAGCTAGTGAGTAGTTTCGCCTGTTTTCCCTCCCCTGCTGTATTTGGATAGGGCTTTTGGTTTTGGAGAGTGTGTGGCTTGCCCAAGGACACCCTGTGTTGGGCTTGCTTGCTGTTCTCTGTTCAAAATTTTTTCAGCCTGGTCATACTCTCTCAGCCACCTGTTTTGTTATTTGCTCTTTGTAACTGGCAATTGCTGACTGTTTATTCATCATGCCCAACAAAGCGGGGCGAAAAAAGACATCCTCGGCAGTAGCTACGCAAATTACGTCTGGTCAATCTGGGGGACTTCAGTGTATGCCGGCCTTGAATTTTAATGCCACTTCCTCCTCTGATAATATGTTGGGCTGAAGTTCCAGAATTGTTTCTACATCAGGATCTTCATGTGTTGGGCCATCGCCAGCTGTTCATTGTTTGTCTCAATCGGCAATGTCGGAGCTGTCACGTTCCATTGCTGAGCTGATTGCAAAAGCTACTTCACCTTGCCAGCTAAGTGATCCAGAATCTCCTTCACTTCCGACAGTTGCCAGATCTCCTGGAGCCTCATCTTCCAGCCAAGTACCTTTGGCAGACCGTGACAAGACACCTGTGGCAGCGAAGCATTCTGTTGTCTTGTCGGCATCCAGCTCCAGTTCAACGTCGTCATCATCTTCCAGTTCGGACAGCAAGGCGTTCAGCAACGTTGATGGTGACAACAGATGTAGACGGCACAAGAAAGGTCACAGAGCCAAGAAAAGACACCGACGGGCTTGATCCTCACAAGCTGCTCAAGATGTTTTCAATACTGTTAACTCACCTTTACCTTCTGGCAGAGATCGCTTTTGGGTTGAGCATGCCTTGGCCCCAGGCCTGCTGCGCTGGGCCATCAAGCGTCGTAACTGGTGACCCAGTCTTCAGGGGGTTTGAGTCGACCAGGAAGCACAAGGGTTTCCAGTTTGCACACCTGGAGAGCGCCGTCCTGGCTCTCATCTACCTCGCAAAACCAGGAAGCTGATTCTCAGAGGCTGTTTCGTTGATGTCTTTGGTTTGGTTCCTCCGACAGGTCAAGCAGCTTTGGCAGTTACCTCGTCCAAGGGAAAAAAGAAGGCCCCCTTTTCCCCTCCAGTTGACCACAATTTTGACAATTGGCTAGATGGTTTCACCGTTTTTAGGGCTGTGGTTTCCATGGCCTTCCCTGAACGGGCTTGGCAGCTCGACAGCCATTTGCTGCATGTCCTTAAGGCCAGAGAGTTCGCCGGCGAGGCAGCAGCCATCGCTAATAATAATAATAATAATAATAATAATAATAATACTGTTTATTTATAGCCCGCTTTTCCTGGGAGATCAAAGCGGGTTACAACAGGAGTACTACACAATGTACAATTTACAAACAGTATTCATATAAAAACCACAACAATACATCAAATTAATTAAAACAGAGTAAAAATTACAAGATAAAACTGTAACAAAAACTAGCATAAAGTGCTGGTGCAACGGGGAGAGAGCAGATATCATTGCATCTGGGGGAAAGCCTGTTGGAAGAGGAAGGTTTTTAACTTCTTCCTGAACAGGTCAAGGGAGGTAACCGAGCGGAGCTCACCAGGAAGAGAGTTCCAAAGCTGCGGGGCTGAGCTAGAAAACACCCTCTGTGCAGTCACGGAATATCTCGTGTCAGGAACCCTCAGCAGTTGCTTCCCGGCCGACTTGAGAGCGCGGGGCAGATTATATGGGGAGAGGCGGTCCTCCAAGTACCCTGGGCCCAAGCCATTTAGGGCTTTATAGGTAATAACCAACACCTTGTATTGCGCCTGGAAGCGAATGGGCAGCCAATGCAGATCGTATAAGACAGGCATTATATGGCTGGTCCTGGAACATCCAGTGACCAACCTCGCTGCCATATTCTGCACCAATTGAAGCTTCCGGGTTTGGTACAAGGGTTGCCCCATGTAGAGCGCATTACAGAAATCCAACCGAGAGGTCACCAAAACATGTACCACCGTTTCAAGGTCCTCCCGGCCCAGGTAGGGTCGCAGCTGGCGTATCAGCCGAAGCTGATAACAGGTGTTCCTGACTGTCGCATCCACCTGAGATGTAAGGTGGAGCGATGAGTCCAGAAGCACCCCCAGACTGTGAACTGAGTCCTTCAGTGGGAGCGTGACCCCATTCAGGACAGGTGGACAAATCTCCATCCCCGGGCGTTCCGCCAGCATGCTTCCCAGAATTCTAGAGAGCGATGGGATCACCTTCATTCCGAAATTTGGCTATTGGAAGTTGGAACTCAGGCCGTGCCGCCTGCATCTTCCACTTGCTCTGCTCCTTCCGATAGTCCAGGCCTTGTTTGCCGAGATTTCAATGTTGGCAAGTGTTCTTGCATGCAGTGCAAATTTGATTACCTTTGTGCCTCTTGCAGAGGTCCTCATGCTAGGCTGTCCTGCCCTTTAACCCTTCCCAAATCTCTGGCCTCGCAGATTCCTTGCTCTGCCTCTCTGCACAGCGGGGGAGCTGGCCCTGCTCCTAAATAGTCATGCTTGAGTTGTGGTTGGTTCACCTGGTTCGTGTGGGTGTTCCTATCCCTTACCTTTCTCATGGCATGTTTGATCTCTGGATCTTTGTACTGTTTTGTTTGCTGTTTTGCACATTGTTCAGTTCTTTCACTTTCAAGTTTGGACTGAGCACTACCATTGCGGTTTTAGGCTGAGCCGCTGCCCAGGTGGATGACTGCGATTACTGGTTTCCACTCTGATGGCATTGAGGTTGAACCTGGCTTTTCATTGGTGGGCATTATGCGTTTCTTCAATGTACATCCACTAGGCTGAATGCATTGATATGTTTGCAGCTTCAGCCGATTTGGACTTATTTTCTTTGCATGGGTCAGGCCGGCTTGGCAGCTTCTCTGAACTGGGTTGGTGTTGTGTTCGGGGTAGGGTTGGCGGTGGCGTTCCTTCGGAATGGCCTTTGTGGTGGCAGCAGAGGTTCTGGATCAGGTAGACATGGTCTAGAAGGATTCATAGCACTGTATCGGGAGTCCCTATGGGACACGGGAGAGATGAGGGCATACGTTGTGGTCATTGCGGGGGGCATAATGTGACACCGCTTCCTGGTGACTAGGGGCTTTAGTTAAATGCAATCTGCAGGTTGCATGAATACGAGAGGGCGTTAATCTAGCCCCTAGCTCATCCCGATGCTTTGCTTTATATGACATGCCATTTATCCTACAACGGCAGGTTGTAAGATGATCCAGAACTCATGCTTTTGGCCAACCCTACCTTTTGCTGATGCTTGGGTTAATAAACTTGTGGTCTTTCCTCCACATGCAGCTTTGCGTTTTATTGTGGCAACGCCCTCACAGGTAAGAGACTGACTCCCACAGACAAGAGGATACATCTGAGCTGTGCAGATTGAAAATGTCCTTGCATTACCACAACCCACACCATACTCCAATCTCTGCTTGCATGTTGTACCTTGAACGTATTACCATCATGATGATAAGAGTATAACTTATTAAGATTAGAACACTAGAGAAAATAGTACACCATCACATACCATCATATTGAATAAACCCACTCAGAACTTGTACAGATAATATAATCTTTCTGTAAATACAAATAGGCAGTTAAAACAGAAACACTTCTGTGCTTTATGCTTTATGTCATGCTTAATGGCAAATGGCTATGAAGTACTTGCATTGCTTTAGTGATTGCATTGCAAAGATTTGAGGCAGGAAAGGTTAGACCTGTGAGGTGGAGATGGTGAGTAGCAAGAATGTTCTGAGATGTTGAACTGTTGTATATTATGATGGGAAGATCTGGGCCTGTGATGGCGGACCTATGGCACGCGCGCCACGGGTGACATGAGATGCCATTTCGCCAAGCACGGGCCCGGGAGAAGAAGGAACAGGCACGTGAATGCCCAGTCCTCCTCCCCCTGCCTTTTCCTGGCCTCCAGCTGTCTCTCTGAAACAGTCGGAAGCCAGAAAATGGTGCTGGGGCAAAGGAGTCAGAGGTGCGTGTCTCTGGCTCCTCCTCCTAGCCCTCTTCCAGCCTTCAGCTGCCTATCCACGAGAGCTGGGCCAAGAAAAGGGTAGGGGGGGAGGAGGAGCCATTCTTCTGAGCCAGTAACTCTTCCCCAGAGACCTTTTCTGGCCTCCAGTTGCTAGGGAAATGTCCATGGGGAGGAGCAATGACTCTGTGCTGGCTTCTCCTCACCCCCACCAGCACTCCCAGACCCATGGCTGTGTAGCTATGAGTCTGAAAGGACTCAGGGGTAGGGAAGAGCCCTCTGGCTTCTCCGTGGCCACACCGGTCCTTCCAGACTCATAGCTACACAGCTATGGGTCTGAAAGGGCTTGAGGGGCAGGGAAAAGCCACCGTGCTAGCTTCTCCACACCCTCACTGGCCCTTCCTGTCTCCAAGCTGTCTGTCAAAGACAGCTGGAGGCTGGGTAAAGGGTGTGGGGGGGAGAGGTCATGTCTCTGGGGGGTGGAAGTCCCACCCCCTGGCATGTGGCCCCACCCCAGTGGCAGAAGCCCCGCCCCCAGCATGCAAACCAAAAAATCACCATCCACTGTGATGGATGGGTCTGATTTCCTGTCATTCAGGAAGTAGCTGACGATCATTACCACCTCCTCCCATGAGCGCTATTTGGTGCAACAAGCAGAAGAATGACCCCTGTCACAAATCAGTGATCACTCATGTGAGGGGGGAGTGAGAACAACACAAAGCTGCTTCCGTATCAGCAGGGGAACAGACCTCCATCAATCGCAGCAGCTGCTGCCCAGTAAGTATGAATTAATGGACTTTCATGGTCCCTACCCAGCCTCTAAACTAGGGGCTACATAGGGATCATGAATATAAAACAGTCACAAATGCGTAACTCTGGGTTACACATTTGTAACTGCCATACAGGATCTGACCAATAAGAAGAATTAGCTACTGGTGGACCAACCATTAGCAAAGAGAAGTGAATGTATCAGGAAGGTGATTTCCTTGGCGTATCATAAAAGGAGACAAATTATTAGTAATTTAACAATTATTGTATTTTCCTGCCACAGGGCACAGGGACTTGTGAGATTTTCAGCCTCAGATGCTTAGCCAGCAAAATGTCTTGGAAATAATGACCTTTTCTAGCCATGAATACCACAAATAACTGCACTAGCTGGTGTGTAAAGTGAAAATACAATTGGCAGTGGCAGGAAATTGACAATGGCAGTTAGCTGGAAATAATGAACAAGACTCTTACAGGTCTGGTTTCTGTCATTATTTGGAGTCTATGTCACTGAAGATTTCCATAGTTTTATTGGATAAACCAAAAGAAAACAAATTAATCAGTGTGTTAAGGATGGCATTGCACAGACCTGCAGTTATGGCTTCTGCTGTATTATGATTATCTGAGAGTAGTTCTCTGTGGAGGATGTGCCAGTTCTGTTGACCATACACATTAGAAGGTAGTGTTGAATTTGGCTGGCAGAGGACCTTTGCTTGCTTCTGTGCATATTGATCAGAAAGGGATACAGCCTTATTATTCCACACAGCACCCTCATATATTTTCATTGTAATACTTACACCAGCTAGCTAATGAAAAACCATTCCATGCAAACAAAGAGATGGACCAGAGGAAGCTGAAGGCCATAAATATCAGGTCATTAATATCATACATCTCTTAGAACAATGGGCAGAGTATTCAACAGCACACAGGCTAATAACTTTGGCCAGCAAACAGAAAAACATGCTTGCCACCATAGACTGGTGAAGGAGGAGGTGTTTTCCAAATGAAATTATGATATCTGTGCATCTGGCTCTACAAAAATCTATGGCATTAGTGAACAGAAGTCTCTCAGCTATTTTCTGCATTCCTAGTTTTCTAGGGAATTATCAGAAACAGAGTGGGAGATTTTAAAAACTTTTTTAAATCACAGATCCATTCAGATCTGCATCTCAGTTTTTATTTAGTAACCATTAGCATATCTTCAAACTGAATGCCTTTTTTCATGTCTTTTTTTCCTACCCACAATTGATCTAAAACCTCTGCTTCATTGTATTATGCAACTTGGAGGTAAATAATTTTACAACCATGAAAATGGCAGAGAGACATGAATAGATATCTGAAAGAAGAAAGGCTAATATATCCCCATGAGCATCCAGATCCCATCTCCTTCAAACAGAAGGGGAGATAGATCAAAAAGCATCAGTGCCAAAGTGCTCATTGAACAAGCAATGTGTTTAATAAAACAGAAATTATTACTTAGTTGGGGGAAGTTAAGGAAAAAAATATAAGGAATATATTTTGCTAAATAAACCAACCATTTTATGGAGGGTTAGACTGACCAAGTAACTCAGGACCTTATCACACACATTATTTTCCCCATTAGGGGAATGGGAAGGGGACTCTCGGGGCTGTGTGCAACTGGGAAAAACTGATTTTATCGCACAGCAAATTGTCCTCAAAATGGCCCTGTTCTGTTCCACAGCGCAAGCTGTCCCCATTCAATGCTGAGGGGTGCCATTTTGCTCAGTCGGAAAACTTCCAGCCTGAACATTTAATGCTTCTCAGCACTGAATGGGGACGGATTGGCGCCGCGGGATGGAATGGGGCCATTTTGAGGACAATTTGCTGTACGATAAATCCATTTTTTCCAGGTTGCGTGTGGCCCTGAGAGTCCCCTTCCCGTTCTCATAACGGGGAAAATAATTTGTGCGATAAGCTTTTCAGTGTTCATGGCTGTGGACTTTGTTGTTGGGCTGCAATGTCCCTTCAAGCTGACTCAGAGCCTTATCACATGAGATAAGAAAGTAGTTGCAGACACAGCTCAGCAGAAGGGACAGAGGCATGAGAACAAAAAGAGGCTGATATCAGAAGAACTGGGTGACCTTAGGCAAGTCACACTGTCTCAGCCTCAGAGGATGGCAATGACAAACTCTCTCTGAAGAAACTTGCCAAGAAGTTCCATAGTAGGTTCACCTTAGGGTTGCCATAAGTCAGAAATAACTTAAAGACACATAACAACAATAACAAAAGTGATAAAGAGAAAGAAAACGTGGTGGTGATAATATATGGAAGTGTGTATGAGAGAGATTGTTGTTGTAAGCATCCCACATCTGAACAGTAAGAAGGTACAGGAATTTTTGCACTCATGATATCATCTATATCAGGGATGGACAACTCTGGTATTTCTGGAGGCCAAGTTTCTACTCTTGGGACCCTTTGCAGGAGACTGAAACACATCACCAGACAGTTTCTTCTCAGGACTTAAAAGCTCTGGGCACCTGATTGCCATCTTTACAGAAATTTTAGAGTCAAGAAATAAAGAGATGGAAGGGATCCTGTAGGACCCATCTTGATTTGACTGACAAGCTCACAAACATTATTTAAATGGCAGCAGTTTGAGGCATGAACGTGAGGTCTAAAATCAGTAAACAGTGAAGAAACTGATGATGAGGGGACATGATCACAGCCCCTGGGGAGATGAATAATTTTAGCAAAATTATTAAGGTGAATTTTTTATTGATGCTTTATCCACTCCCTCTTACTGCAACAACTTTTCCAAAATAATGGTTCTCACTGTGTTTTTATTTACAAGCATAAACACTCACAGTGTGCAGCAAATTAGAATATTCTGTTTTTCACAGCTCTTGGACCTGTTTTTCCCTCACTCAAAATGGTTACGAAATTGAATGTATTTTTATGTCTTCAAGACATTGACAGTCAGGTAAATTGTCTTTCCATCAATAGTTTGGGGAAAAATTGATGTCCACATGGGTAATATTTGCAAGACCGGTACATCTGTGGCACTACAACAACAGCTTTTGTGTTCTACTTCAGTTCTTCAATCCAAACAAATAATTCCGACCATTCCAAGACATTTAAATGAACTTTTCATGTTTCCAGGAAAACCAATAACACAGCTTTTATTCTGTTTTAATAACCTTTCTCATTCTCCCAGCAAACATGGATTACATTAATTTAATTCTCTCCTTTTCTAATTATCAAGTGCACAATATACCAGGAAAAAAGCCTTGGCAATATTCTATATTTATTTGTAAAATAAATATCTGCCCACCTAAGGACTATACTGAAATCATATCTATGGGACTTGATAGATGGGGAGAAAGGGGAGACCTTGCCCTTTTCTGCCCCCGATGGAGGCCACAGCAACCAAAAGGCGCGACCTCTGGGAGCCCTAAAAGGAAACTGCTTCTAGTGGGTTCTTTTTGTACTGTGTGTGGAGTGCCACTGCCGCCCTTGTGTGCACCAATGATGTACCCATGCTGTATTTGGACGTTGCACTGTGTGTATGATGGGGGCAAACCATGATGGTGCCAATAGTGTGCGGCAGGGCTCGGGAGAGTGAGGATGCTCCACTCTCCCAAGCCCTAAAATTGGCCCCAGACTGGCGCATGGCGCCAGTCTGTAACAGGCCTAAGTCTACTGTGAAGTAACTTCTATTGAATTCTATGAGACACTCTCAGCTACATGTGTAAGACTATAGCCTTGCAGTGACTAACATGGACCATGTGATATCAATACACAATAAAAGTCAAGTATAGTTTAGATTAGGGCTTCCAAACTGTTTTGACTCGCAGACTCCTTAGAATAAATTTCTATGGCAGAGCCCCTAAGAGGCCTACCTATGTCTAGTAAGTTAATGGTGTTGAGGAATAGTGTTACTTTTTGTTTCTTATTGTTTAATTTCATTCAATTTCTATTTCTTTCATTTCCTGGGAGAGGCTGCAGAATAACTGAGAAGTGCACACAGAGCCCTAAGGGCTCCATGGAGCACAGGTTGGGAACCCCTAGCCTAGGTCAATGGTTCTCAAACTTTGGTTCTCCAGATGTTTTGGACTTCAGCTCCCAGAATTCCTGACAGTTTGCCAAGCTAACTGGGACTTGTAGGAGCTGAAGTCTCCAACAGCTGCAGGACCAAAGTTTGGGAACCACTGGTCTTGATCAAGGGTAGTGATTCTATTGCCTTATTTATTAAAGGTTAATAAGGAATGAAGTTAATAGTTAATAAAGAGTAATATTCTTATCTTGGGCAGAGGGCACTGATCCATGTGTCAAATAAGTGGTTGGCTACAAACTCAGTCAGTGAATCAAGGGTGGAGAATTCTTTGTCAGAAATGTTATGACTAAGCATATCTCTCTGAATATATGCAGAACATTTTTCTGTGTAACTGAACCATTACTTCCTCTTTGCCTTCTGCCAGTCCCAGTCAAGAGGTGTGATCTTCAAAAATCTGTGGCTGAGGACTAGGATGTAAATCTTTGCAAGTTTCACTTT
Organism: Sceloporus undulatus; assembly: GCF_019175285.1. Lineage (NCBI taxonomy): Eukaryota > Metazoa > Chordata > Lepidosauria > Squamata > Phrynosomatidae > Sceloporus > Sceloporus undulatus. The sequence continues at coordinate 2,501,710 of NW_024802941.1, forward strand.
CATGGACAAAACTGTATAATTTAATCATTTTCTTCCGATTTTGATCTCAACACTGGGTAAGCAATAAAAAGATAGTAAAGGAGTAGAAATAGCTACATTTTGTTGTGTTTTGTGTTCCTTCAAGTCATTTCTGACTTATGGTGACCCTGAGGTGAACATATAATAGGGCTTTCTTGGCAGGATTTGTTTGGAGGAGGTTTCAGGCTGAAAGCATGTGATTTGCCTAAGGTCACCCAGTGGGTTTCATGGCCAAGTGGGATTTGAAACTTGGTATCCAGAGTTACCACCCAACACTCAAACCACTATGCCATGCTGGCTCTAAGTTACATTTTAGCTCACCCCAAACAATAACATACAATACTCAACTCAATAGTTTATTTGGTCATTGACCAGTATAAAATATAATAAAAATAAAAACACTGAGATAATAGTATGATCAAAACAGTACAATTATTGGAACAAAAGTCAGAAGGACAAAAGGGCAAAATCAGATCAAACACCATCAACTATCATCAATTGCTATCAGCCAGTTGGGAATGTATTTTACACATGATATAACAAATTTTTGTTACCTTAAGTACATCACTTGGGTTCTGATTATCCAGCAAATAATGTAAATAAAAAGTATCAGAATGTCCAGGGTATTTAGTTATAAGAGGGGTAATCAGTTGATGATGAATGTTCTTAAAGAATTGACAGCACAAAAGAACATGAGCAGTGGCTTACAATACAACATAACTGTAGTACCTAGCACTGCTTAAGGGGAATCACTAATAATTGTAAATAATCATTCAATTCCAACTTCTTTGGCTTAATCTCTTTGCTCCAGTCTTCCTCGCATTGTGCAACAGTCTCAGTTTTGTTTTAGAAAGCATATCTGTATCAATCAGACACCAAAGACCCTACTCTGTATGAACTAAAAAACAATCCCCACCCCAGGGCCTCCCCAAAATGACTTTTATGTGTGCTATTTGCCTACATGTTTAAACATATCATTCCAAATAAACATTCCCTCCAAGGCTGCATCCACACTGCAGAAATAATCCAGACTGACACCACTTTAACTACCATGGCTCAGTGTTATGGCATCCCAGAAACTGTAGTTTGTTGGACTACTAGAGCAACCCTAAATTTTAAGCCAGACCATTTAAAGGTTATTCAGATGATGAAAATAATCTGGATAGAATTTGGGTTGAATCTTTGTTCACATACCATATTTTCTGGCGTATTAGACTTTTTAGCCCAGGAAAATTTTCCCTAAAGTTGGGGGTCATCTTATACGCCGGGAAAAGAAAAGGCCTTGCCAGCCGGTTGAGAGGCTGTGGCAGCAAGGCCTTCTCCTGAGGTAGAGGAGCTGCGCGGAATGTCCTCCTCGGGAGAAGGCCTCTCTCTTTAAGGCCCAACCAACTGGCAAGGCCTTCTCCAAGGCAGAGGATGCACCACGTGACTCCTTTGCCTCTGGAGAAGGCCATGCCAGCCGGTTGGGCCCCGAGGAGAGAGGCTGTGGTGGCAAGGCCTTCTCCCGAAGCAGAGGACGTGCTGCACGCCTCCTCTGCCTCTGGAGAAGGCAGCCGGCTAGCTGGGCCCTTCTTCTTTCTCCTCCTCTTCTTCCCCTCTTCTTTTTCTTCTCCTCCTCTTCTTTTTTCTTCCTCTCTTCCTCCTCCATATCTTCTTCTCCTCTTCCTCCTCTTCTTCTTTTTATCTTCTTTTTCCTATTCTTCTTTTTTCTCCTCCTTTTCTTCTTTCTCCTTCTCCTTTTTTCTTCTCTCCCTCTTCCTCCTCTGCTGCTGCTGCTGCTGTTGTTGTGTGCCTTCAGCTCCTTTCTGACTTATTGTAGAAGAGAGGGATAGTCTTATACGGTGAGTATATCCCAAACTCTATATTTTAAGTTGAAAAGTTGGGGGTCGTCTTATACGGTCAGTCATCTTATACGCCGGAAAATATGATAAATTTCAAATGCATCCAAATATTCTGCCAAAACCCCCACCTGGGATAATCGATGTTGGACCCCCCCACCCCCCACCCCAGTTTTTCTAAAGGCTTTGGAGTGTCGGCTGTGTCAATAACTGATGTGAATAGACTTGGGATAAACCATGATAAAACTCTGCATTGAATGCTTTGAAAACATTCGCATCATCGACTCCATCTTTATTCAAGTGTTGGCACATGCGAGCAGCCTAATTCATAGAGATGTGTATAGATGTGATTCTGTAGTGTGAACAACAAACCCAGAATGCATGAGTGAGATCCTTTGCATAGTCACACTAAAAACAACATGTGAAGACTCTTTAGATATGCCCTCTAAAGTGATGAAAATCCAAAGAAAATAAATGGGGTGTCTCCAAAACACTCTTAACTGAGTGGTTGTATGTGAAATTCATCACATAAAAAGCTCATGAGTCAAATGATACCAAATTATATTGTCAAATCCTTCCATCCATACAGCTCTTTCCATGTATTGTGGTAGCAAACTTACAAATATACAGAAATATTTTATTTATATAGATCAGGGGTGGCAATCTTTTTGAGCCGGGGGCCAGGTTGCTGTCCCTCAGACAACTGGGCGGCCGAAGCCAAAAATAATAATTAATTTTTTTTTAAAAAAAAATTAATATTATAATAAACCGGACAAATGTAGGACAAATTTTCAAATGGACGACACTTTTTTTAAAAAAATGGAGGAATGCAAAAAAAAAATTGGTGATTTTAAAAATGTTAAATAAATGCATGTTTCTGAGGCTTCTATAGAAATTGCCCCCCAAAGGCCTCAGCGGCAATCAGCGGCAGGACCGGGCTGGGGCCGGTCCCAAGGCCTCGCCGGGCCGCATCTGGCCCGTGGGCCACAGGTTGCCTACCCTGATATAGATATTGAAAAATGTACAATAGAAACCCAGAGCAAATGAATAGAAGAGGTCAATAGAAGAGGAGAATGTAAGGAGTAATATACCACCTCCTCACCACAGAAGGACTTCAGCAACTCCATACAGTGCAATAAAGGGATGTGAGGATACACCAGACTTCAGCCTAAAGGCTTGAATTTAAAGGGCTGATCTCCAGACACATAGAAAGATAGTGAGTTCCCATACTGCAATATATTCCAGAACTCTTGCTGCTCTATGTAACAGTTAGATAGTAGACATCAATGGAAGGGTTCTCTGGAATGAAAAAGGTCTGAAAAACTGCAGCTGTCCTAACAGTTAAGTTTGCTATTTCAATGCACGCATGAAAAGAGACAGATTGCCCATCACTTCCCTGATTATCTTTGGAGGCACAAAGGGTAGTGGAGAAAGGGGCCATGATCAGTTGACCACAAATAACCAACCCAGTCAAGCCATGTAAAATTTGTGAAGCCCTAATTCAGGTAGGCACCATGCAGCCCTGGGTCAGATGTCCTGGTCCGCAGCTCCTAGCATTCCTGCTGTTGTTTATGCTGCTGGGCCGATGGAGTTGCAAAACCAACAACATTGGAGGGCCAACAGATAGATTAAGCCTGAAGAGGAAAATCTTTCAGGGAACTGTTTTTCTGCCCCTTTTGTGTCCTACATGTGCCACCTCTTCAATCAACACCAGAGGAGAGACAAGAAAAGACTAATGGAAGATTTTCTTCTTCTGTTATGACAGGACAGGGCTTCATCCTATTAATAGCAAATTGATGGAAGTTCAGCAGTAGTCATTATGGTAATGTTTCTCCAAAGTTCTGAAATGATATAATAGTTTCAGCCCCTGCAGCTCATAGATTTCCTATAGCTCCAAAAACAGCAAAACAATAGCTTATTGTCTGTAGGTTTTACCCTTTGGATTTACACTTTGGTAACAGTCACGGCACCCACTCTCAGTCTCAGAGGGTGGCAATGGCAAACCTGCTCTGAGAAACTTGTCAAGAAAGTGCTATGATTAATTTGCCTTAGGCACTGTAAGTCAAAATAACTGGAGGCACACAGCAGCAATGGTCATGTGAAACATCCTTGTTAGTGTTTTGCCATACACAAGATACAAGTTGCCGAGTAAAAACTGAAGAGGCTCTGTATCTTTATGCAATCAGATAACAAGCAACAGCTGCTGAAATTTCCTCTTGTACACAGCCATTAAAGTTACAGAAGTTTCCAATCTGGCAGTCCTCTTATGTTAACACATTCCTCTCAAAATTTTGAATGTCTGAAGAAACTCCCAAATATTTCAGCAGTGGTGGACAACTGGTGTATCACTACTAGGCAAACCTATCAGTCCTTAAATTTTAGAAAGAGAGGGTAATCTAAAGGAATGTGGGGTGGGGAATAATTTGCATGTGTGTTACGTTTCTTGTAGTTATATGTGATCACAATGGGAAGCCTTTCATGATTAAACCATAAGCTTCTGGAAAATGGACATCATGGCCATTGATACCATGAGAAGGAAGATATATATGTCAAGGGAACCACTGGAAAAGGTTTTCATACTTAGAGAAAACACTACTTCATTAAACTATACAGTCGGCCCCGTCTTATATGCAGATTTGCCATCCACGGATTTGAGCATCCGCGGATGGGAAATTGGGAATTGTCCCCAATGGTGGGGCGACATGCCATTGGGGACAACTTCCTTCTCCTACTCGCCTTCCTCCTCCCTTTACTGCCCGCCATTGGGGACACTGTCCTTCTCCTCCCTCGCCTTCCTCCTCCCTTCTCCTGCCTCCATTCCGGACCTTCCCATGGCGGCGGCGAGAGCCGGGCCAGCGCGACGGAGGCCTTCAAGGCCTCTGGTGCCAGCCTCGGCTCTCCATGCCTCCGCCGCCACAGAGGGATGGATGACCGGTGTTGTTGGGCAAGAGGGCCCCAGACTGACACCCGTCCTTCCACCCGGGCAGTGGCGGCAAGGAGCTGGGTATGGTTCCAGAGGGCCTTGAAGGCCTCTGGCGCTGTGCCCTCCGCGCCTCCTCTCAAAAAAAAGGCACGGAAGGCGAAAAGAGGAGGTGGGCAGCAGCGCCAGAGGCCTTCAAGGCCTCCGACACTGTCACCTGGCCTCCTCGCCACCACTGCCGCCACGGAAGGGGAGGGTGTCGGTGCTGGGGCCCTCTTGGCCTCTAACACCGGTATCCAGCCCTTCCGTGGTGGCGGAGGCATGGAGGAGGCCGGATGCCGGCGCCAGAGGCCTTGAAGGCCTCCAGTGCAGCGGCCCTGCTTCTTCACCGCCGCCATGGGAAAGGCCCAGTGGCGGTGCTGTTCGGGGCCAAGAGGCCTCCAGCACCGCCATTGCGCCCTTTCATGGAGGCGGCGAGGAAGCCAAGACTTGGCCTCCGCCGCCGCTGCTGCCACCCAGCTTGCCCTGCAGCGATGGCGGCAGAGGCCAAGCAGGCACGCCGAGACATTAAAGGTAAATAAGGGGAAGGAAAGGGAGGGAGGCAGGGAGGGAAAGGAGGAGGAAGCAAGGGAGGGGAGGTGGGGGGCAGGAACTTTTGTCTCAATGGGACTTGAGCGTACGCGGATTTTGGTATACGCGGGAGGGTCCGGAACGGATCCCCCGTGTATACCAAGGGCCCACTGTATTTAACTTAACAGTCAATATTGGTTGGCCAATAAAGGTACAGTGGACCCTTGTTATACACTGGGGTTTGGTTCCAAGATCCCCCGTGGATAACAAAATCTGTGGATGCTCAAGTCCCATTAATGACATAGCAAAATGGTGTCCCTGATATAAAATGGAAAATCAAGGTTTGATATTTGAAATTTATATTTTTTTTGAACATTTTCAAACCGTGTATGCTTGAATCTGTGTATAAAAAATCTGTGTATAAGAAGGGCCGACTGTATTGCTCTTTTGTGGATTTTACATTTTGTTGTATTTTGCTGTATGGCCAGTAAGACTACCTCTGAATAAGTTTCCTATATTTTACTTATTTAAGAATACGTAACTAAGTAATCACTCCTGGCTTGACCCCTTCCCATACCTGATGGAAACATCATTCACTGTCCTGAGGCTGAGAGCATGTGACTGGCCCAAGGTCACCCAGTGGGTTTCATGGCTGAGCTGGGAATCAAACCCTGGTCTCCAGAGTTTGTTCAATGTTCAAACCACTACACCATCACACATGTTGTTTTGTTGTGTGCCTTCAAGTCATTTATGACTTATGTTGACCCAAAGGTGAACTTGTCATGGGGTTTTCTTAGCAAGGTTTGTTCAGAGGAGGTTTTTGTTTTCCTTCCTCCTGAGGCTGAGAGCATATGACTTGACCAAGGTAACCCAGTGGGTTTCATGGCCAAACTGGGAATTGAACCCTGTCCCAAAAGTTCCATGAATCCAATTAAATGCCAAGGCAGGACTTGATGGCAGGACTTTTCTACCTGCACTCCTCAATTGTATTGTAACATTTGGATACAATCTTGAAGCCCTAAATAAAGATACAACATAAGTGCAGATGTATAACAGAAATACCACCACTTGTATAAAGAATCTAGCCCTTTGTCCCCTCCTAAATACACCATTAAAAATTCTGCTTCTTTATTCAGAGTGGAAAGGGCTTACTCCTTATTATCCCTGACACCTGGCCTTTTGCGGGCAAGTAAAAATGTTTTTATTCAGGCAGGCTTTTTAAAATCATGACAGGATAGCTTTCATACAGGATATGTGTTCTAGATTATTTTTAAAAATTTTGTTATGTTTTAATCTGATTTTTATACAGTTTTAATTAGGTTATTTTAATTGCTTTTTTAAAATTGGTTTAAAAATTTTTTTTTTATCTTGTGAGCTGCCTTGGGTCTCTTTTTGGGAGAAAGACAGCATAAAAATGAAATAAATAAAATAAATAAAATAAAACTGCAACTGTTCTGCTCTCCATCTCTTCCTCCCTTTGTGAACTCAACTAATAAGAACATCCCTTTCTTTAGGGTTTTATCGCACACTAGAACAAACCAATAGTTCACAGATATTACACTAATTTTCAGCCTCTGACAGATTGCTCCCAAAGAAATGCACTCCTTGAGAGAAAGAAAGGTTGCCACCCCTACCTAATGACAAATTATGCAAATTATCAAATAATTTTTGGACTTTAGAATCCTTTAGTCATCATGGCCTGGAAGTTGAAGTCCAAAAAACATTACTTTTCAAAGTTCTGTGAGACAGATATTTTGAAGACTCTTTACTGCAATATACTTATGATTGATTGGTTCTGTGAAGGGTCTGTCATCATGGCCTCAGAGCATCACTGGGTGCTCCATTGCCTAGAATCAGAGGAAACCAAAGCTAACCTAACCCACTGTTCTGTTTGCAGAAGATCTGCCTCAAAGGCTGAGGGCACTCACAAGCATGCAAGGAGGAGAGTAGCCATCGCAAGCTCTGGGAGGCATTCAGGAAATTCTGTATGCCTCTCTGTCACAGTTTGGACCACTTCTCCCCCCCCCCCCCCCCCCCGGCAGCATAGCCATAGATCCTGGGAGTTGACGTATTCCCACTCCCCACCACTCCCACCCACATGTACACCATGTTCTGGGCTTAGAGTACTGGACTAAGCTCAGGGAACCATAAAGTTCAGTAGATGACCTTCTGCATATATCTATACTGTATATCTACCCTGAACTGAGATTTTTAAAAAATTGAAGCCACTTGCCTGTATTAATTAACTGCAGGAACACGGGGATATTTGCATTTTCCTCCACAGGGCTTCATGAGCAGTCACTGTACTTCTTTTACATACAGTTAAGCTCTATTGTACTTGTCATACTGTAGTTTAATATGTTTTTTGGGACAATTGTGTCACTCTGACCTTACTCTTTATGCCCTCTACATTGCTGTGGTGCTCTCGCTCTCTCCTCCTTCTCAGAGAAAGAGACAGAGGGACTATGTGTATACCTGTCAACTGAGGATAAAATATCATGTGTTCTATAGACTCGGGTTGACGATGCCATAATACATTTGTAAATCTATAAAGTGCTAGAAAAACCTCTCATCCTTATTGTTTCTTTGATTTTGCAGGGGTTTTGCATTTTTTTAAATTTAATCTGTATTGAGTTATTGCATTAAAACCAAAACATCACAAAGAGAGTCATAATATACAAAACAAAAACAGACTAACACATATCCTATGACATTCATATAAAAATTATCCATGAATAACATCTTTGACATCACTAAAGTTAACTACATACATTACAACAAACATAAAACTAAGCATAGATTTGCCCTTCGGCAGCACATATACTAAAATGGGAATGATTCAGAGAAGATTAGCATGGCCCCTTCAACAAAATTTCCCCTCAATCCCCAAATTTTTAGCATTGCAGTAACTTAAAGCTTCAGCCAGAAGTTACAGTTTCGGCATCTTAGGAAAAGGGGAAGGGAAAGTTACAAACAAAGGGCTGTAAAACACATGTAAGAGTTCTAGATGTGAATTATTTTAATCTCTCTCTCTTTGCAATGCTAGAAATTTGTGGATTGAAGAAGAAATTCATTTGGGGAGGCAGAATTTCAAATAGGAGTGGCAATACCTTTGTTTTGCTTCCTTTATAGCTATACCGCTGTATGCTATACTTAGCTCCTTTGAAGATGTTGGCTTAAAATGTGTATATGTGTGTATGAGAGAGTAAGAGAGAGACAGACAGACAGATGAAAAGATCAGCTATCTATGCTTCCTCTTTACAGATGCCCCATGTAGTTATCATGCCAACTGGCCGGCTGCAGTTACCCACCCCTGCTGTACTATATAGTCAAAGGAAGCAAACTAATGGGATGTAGCTGAGTTTCAAACAGTGCTGTGGTTCCCAACAACAATTCTCCTCAGTGAAAAGAAATGAAAGGACAAAACTGCCTTTGGTCCCATCCTGGGAGAAAGGTGGCATAGGAATAAAGTAAATCAATAAATCAATAAAGCAAGCAAGCAAGCAAGCTCTATAAGGGAAAGTATTCAGACCCTTCAGGGCTAGCACCCTCTTTGAACAATCTGCAGTCCTGCCTTATCTTGGCTGAACGACTTTTTTGGAACCAAAACCACCATTCATTTCTTACGGGGATATTGGCAAGGCCAGGAGGCCTACAATTTGCCATCACCCTGTACCGCCCCCGAACATTTACATTTTTGTTGGCTCTGTTATTTTATACGCCTCTCTTATAAAAAGGGGAGAAAAATACCAGTTTCCGAAACAAGAGCGTCAGTAGTGTTAAAATCCAGCTGGGTGACCTGCTCTGAACAAATTTTGCTGATACAGGCATGCTAATGACAGAGTTTTGCCAGCCAGCTGTGCCCTCTCTTGGCTCTTTGTGTCAGTTGCACAGCCACAGACTGGCAGATTAGAGGAACTAGGAAGGGTCCCGTTTTCCCACTTTCAAAAATGCATTTCAGAGGAAACAATTTCCACCCCTTCAGATCCCTTTGGTGGGTCAGGTAATGCTAACAAGGAAAGAAAATACTGGCCAGAATCATTTACATCTTCTTTCCCCATCATACAAGTTGGATCCCCAGGACCCTACTTGTATGATAATGCCATCTTTTGCAGCAATTATTAAATGTCTAACTCAGCAGGAGCTCCACTAAAATCAAGAGGGACTATTCTATTATAATTGGTTCAAGGGATGAATCCATGATCAAGTCATTCTGTTTGTCCTACATTTGAATCCAAAGCCTTTTGTGTGCAATCTGGCCTCTGAAAGTCACTTTATTTCTGTTCAATAAAGAGACATGCATATCCTTTTATGACTGCAATGCTGCCCCATCTATCAAATTACTTTTTCAAATAACTTTAAAAAACCTGGATTATAGGGCAGGAGTGATGAAATGGTAGATCCACAGCTGCTGCTAAACTACAGTTCCCATCATTTCCACCACACTCCATAACAATTCTGCTGCCACAAATACCTGGCTATGCTGGCTATGACCTATGGGAGTTCACGTCCTCTGGAAGATCACACTTTCACATTTGCCATATAATTAGACTTTTTCAATGTTAGTTTTTAAAGTAACTAGTTACAGTTATAGGCAGGTATGCTATTAATGAGTTATAATGGTATAAGTCTAACCTTTTTGATTGTTGCAGAAGCCAGAATTTTGTACCAATCACACAACAACCAAGCTCTACTCCACTTTTCTCTGCTGCATCTTTCCAACAAGACCATTTCCTGGCTTGTGGAAAGCAGGCAAATGAGAAAGAAGTGACCACCTCTTTCCCTGTCTCTGGATGCAGAGCAATGGTATTTGTGCCACTCTCCATCCTTTCCATCAGCTAGCAACTGGTTGAGTGGGATGGGATGGGTTATGGGAGATAAAGGTAGGTGTGGTAAGGGGTATGGGCAGGAGGCATACATATGATACATCTGCCAAACTTGGCTATAGCTTCAAGAGTTTTGCAGACTTGAGTCTACTTCCATAGATCTGAGGAACTGAGGATTGGACTGGATGGCCCTTGTGGTCTCTTCCACCTGTATGAATCTATGGGCTCATTCCCACTTACATTTAAACCAGTTTGTGATTCGCCTTCGCTCCGTGTTGGTAAATCGATTCCAAAAGGTCTGTCGTTCCCACTATGAAAGTGGATCTTTTCATTGTCCCCTTGTAATCACTTCTTTTTGGCATGATTGTCATCCCCACTAGTTTGCACCACTTCAAAATGCATGTCAATCATCTGTGCATCATCAGTGATGTAAGCAGCAGCCCAGGCAGCCTGGCTTCAGAACCCTCTCTCTCTCTCTCTCTCTCTCTCTCTCTCTATCTCTCTCTCTATCTCTCTCTCTATCTATCTATCTGTATATATATATACAGTGCACCCGCGTCATATGCGCCTTTGACTATAGGTGGAAAGCCACGTGGGGGCACAAGGGGTGGTGCATACCACCGCCGCACCATACCGCCTCATGCACAAGCCCCATTCATGTGAATGGGGCCTGAGCATGCGTGGAATTCGGCTTATGCGGGGGGATCTGGAATGGATCCCTGCGTAAGCCAAGGGCTCTCTCTCTCTCTCTCTCTCTCTCTCTCTCTCTGTATGTATGTGTATATATAAAATTGATAGAAAATTTGATTCAGTGGTTTTGCAACTACTTGCCTCACTATGAGCTGCCCTCGGATTGCCCAGGTAACTGCAAGTAGTTGCAAAACCAATGAATTGAATCTTCTACCAATTCATTGGTTTTGCGACTACTTGCCTCACTGATTGCAAGTGTTTGCAAGATCAGTTAATTGAATATTCTATCAATTTAATTTAATTTTTTTTTAAAAAAAAAACCTGCACCCATAGGTCACACCACAAGCACAAAGGCAGCACTACCGGTGGGGGGTGGGGGGAGTGGATCTACCAAAAACTGAGGAGGGATGGTACCCCCCCCTCCCCACCATTAGTCCCTATCCTCCAGAATGATACAATTCAGATCTGTCATTCCCACTTGTTGAACACGCTTAGGAATTGATTCTTTTCAAATGAAAAAGAACCACTAGGGAATTAGTGCCTGGAAAAAAACAGGGTTTTTTTGTGTTTGCCTCACTTTATCGCAACAGAAATCGATCAAAGTAGGATGGGAACCAGTTTCAAATGGGAGCAATGGTCATATAACCTGATCAGTGATTTGCTTTAAATCATAGTGGGAATACGTCCTATGATTCTGTGCAACCGTGGAACCCTAGAGCTACATCACACTATCACTAGTAGAATGGACAATAATAAATTATGAATGGCTCTAAGAAGCTTCTATTGGTAAGGATTTGGAAGAGTGGGACATTTATTTCTGTCTTTTGTTCTGGCACAAGATTCACTGTGTAGTACAGAGAAAGCCACTATCTTTTATCCAAACATATCTTGCAGGGCCGTGTTGGGAACAAATAAGGAACTGGAGCTGGCTACAGGAATCACACAACTCTTGTTGCAATAGCTTCATTGGCTACCAGTTGGTTTCTTGGCACAAGTCAAAGTACTGGTTATGACCTTTAATGCTCAGGTCCAGGTTATCTGAAGGACCATGTTCTCCTATATGACCATGTCTATGTTTTGAGATCCTCTGCAAATGGCATTCTCTTTCTCATCATCCTTGCAGATATATTTGTTGGGAACATGGGAGAAGCTCTTCTCAGTGATTCCTCCCAGGCTCTGGAATTCCCTTCCAAGAAAGACTAGACTGACCCTTCTCCTTGCAATCTTTCTGCAGGCAAGTTAAGACTTTTTATTATTATTATTTCAGCAGCCCTTTTGAAGACTCACTGCTCAAGGGAACCAGGCCTTGTGGAATTGTACTGTACTGCCGATCTGTTCTAGTTTTGGTCTATTTTTTTTAAAATAACTCTTAATTTTATGGATTGCTAAGCTTGTTTTTAGTATATTTTTCAGCGATGTCTCTTTTAAGTGTTGTAAGCCACCTTGAGTCCAAAACCATATTGTTGTTGCTGTTGTTGTTGTTGTTGTTGTTATTCCAATTATACTGAAGCCATTTTGGTTTGCCACCAAGTGTATTTTCAGGATCAAAAATGTTTAGTGAGAGCTGCATGTATCACTTTCTATAGTAACCTATGTAGAAAAGGAGGAAAGAAAGGTAAGCACATGTTAACACAGGGCAGTTAAAGCACTTTCATAGCACTTAAACTACTGTACTTGCATCTCACAGAGTCTTGGGATTTGTAATTTTGGGAGGCACAAGAACTCCTAGGCAGAGAATTCCATCATACTACAAAACCCAGACTTCCACTGAATGGAAACACAGTAGGTTTTACTTTTATCAAAGGGCAATTACTGTGCAGTGTGAAAGAAACCCGTATGAACAAAAAAAGCAGCAAGCACAGCATCTGTCTGCAAGTATCCTGACTTTGTAAAATGAAAGTTAAATATGGTGAGAAGAAATGTATGCTATCAGTGCAAGAAATGTCATTCTATCCCCCCACTCCTTTCTCTTTCTTCCCCCCCTTTGTCTTTCTCTCAGCCCTATGCAGTGATTGTGTGTGCCTGTATTCACTTTTCAAAGACTTAGAGAAACAGATGGACAGATAATTATCAATATTGACTGACAGAAAGGTGGATGTCTATATAACAGCACCTGAGGAGGACAAAATGTTCCCCAAATGGTTATATATTGCCCAAAGGCGATGCATGAGGACAAAATACACAATCAAAAGGAGCTGTTTTTATCCAGAGGCAATTTTTATTTCCTGTTATTACACTTAAAAGCAGTGGATTATGTTTTATTGTCTGAATCACAGTGAAGCCCAAAGGACCTGGAGAAATTGATGCTCCTTTGTATCAGGCAGTCTGCAAAAATACAAAACCATTAAATCTTCATCAATAGAAGTATGGCATCCAGAACAAGGGAAATAATAGCACCACTCTGTTCTGCTTCAGTCAGATCTCACTTGGAATATTGTGTCCTTTTGGGGACATCACAGTTTAAGCAGGAGGTCCACAAGTTGGAATGTGTCTGGAGCTGACAACTGAGGGCATGTCTACATGGACATAAAAACCAGTCCCACTTTGCATTTTTCTAGTCCACTGTGACCATGCAACAACCCTATCAATGCCACAATCTTACAGACACAGTAGGGTGACATCAGTGTAACCAGCCATGCCATTTTCCCCTGTCGAACTCACTTCTTTTCTCCTTTCCAACATGCACCAGCCTATCAGCCAATAGCCCTTCTTGTTTGCCTTTCTATTGAATCCATACTTCTTTAGCCAGAAGAAGAGAGGTTTGAGACATCATATGATTTCATTCTTCAGATATCTGAAGATGGGGAAACTTTTTTCCCCTGCTGTTCCAGAAGTGAATATCTTTGGAAAGTGGAGACTGAAGGCTTCTTCTGTGGTTGAAGCCTCCTGCAAACTGAAAGTGCCCTTCTACATTTAGAAGGCAGAGTCTAGATCCAACCAAAATAGTTAAATAAATATCTCGATACAGGATCTGCATTGAAGCCCCATTACTTGTATGACAATATGATGGTGTCAGTATCTCTTTCCCAAGATGAAATTACTGCTCCAAGGGCACATCTTAACAAACACAGCACAGTATCCAATGTATTCATGATATAATGGTGTCAGCCACCACCAATGTGTCATGCTGTAGTTGTGAACAGTAATGCAAGATCATGATGCTGTTTAGAAAGTTGCCTTTCAATACATACTGATAGCAATGAAACAACCAAATATGAAAGCTCCACTTTCTTTCTCTAAGTCCTAGATCTGGTGTAGGATGCTACAGGCAGGGCCTAATGAGACCATCTTCAGTTATTTGCCTCCTTGCCAGACACCAGAAGATGAGATCAGAAAGCAGTATTTTTCCTCCTTTGAGCATGCCTACTGGCAGATATAAATATTCTTTCATTTTCAAGGAAAGTGGCAGTTGAAGGAAATTCCATTTCCACAGTACTATAGGCTAAAGGTTGTTGGGTTTCTTTCTTTTCTTTTTTTAAAATATG
>NW_024802941.1:2516156-2543503 GCF_019175285.1 Sceloporus undulatus
TCTAAAAAGACACGACACAGAAGGAGAAGGGAGTGGTGGAGGGGAAGAGGATGAGGGCCAGCAGTTCTTCTCTACCTCCGAGGCCTGGATCAGGGGAGAAGGACTGGAGGGAGGGCTTGGCTTCTTAATGGATGGTTAATCTTCTTCCAGGGAGGCCTGTTGGAGCTAGCCTGCCTCTTTAGTAGGATAATACATATAAAATACATAGCAATACAGGAAATGATTCAATAAAACAGGCAACAAAAGAACATCAAATAGCAAGTGACAATTATGCAATGCCTGGAAATGCTTCTCTGAGCAGGATGGTCTTCAGCTCCATTTTGAAGCTGGTTAAAGAAGTGATGGCTCTTGCTCAGGGGGGGGAGAAGGTTCCAGGAGTGAGGGGCAGCGTTTCTTACATATTACATATCTTCACAAAAGAAAAAAGATCTTTCTTATCATATTCCCATTGTCCATGTGTAAGTCTATAATTTCAACCTTTATATTGATTACTTCCTTGACATTTCCCACTAACTTCTATATTCAATTAATGTTTTCTACTACCATCCAGCTCTTGCTTATCTTCTCACAGTGGTACACCAAAAATGAAATGTCTAATAAACCTCCTTAATCTGCTAGTGTATATATTCCTCCCTCATGATGGCATTTATTAGTACTTGCCTCTATTTTATAAAAATAAAAAATCATATAATCTAGTCATCATCAAATAGAATGGTTGAGTACTTTCCCTTCTTAGCCCTCATGTAGTCTATAAATAATTTCCACATTGTCAAAAAATCATTTTGTGGTTTCCCTTTTAATAGTAAAGTCAAACAGTCCATCTCCATATAATCGTATAGTTTGACCAGCCAATGTTCTTTGGATGGTATCGCCGTATTTTTCCACTCCGCCGCATAGAGTTCTAGCGGCAGAAACCATATAAAAGATAAGTTTTCCATATTTCCTTTCTACTTCAATTTGTTCGATCATGGTCAACAAATATAGCTTGGCATCTTTGTTAAGATTTATCTTTAGTATATCTACCATTGTGGTGTGTATTTCTGACCAGTATTTACGTGCCTTTTCACAGAGCCACCAACAATGGTCGTATGTACCATCTTCCTTTTCACATTTCCAGTACTTATTATTGCAGCTCTTATTGATTTTGGCTAGGATATGTGGGGTCAAATGCCATCTGTATTGCATTTTTATCAAATTCTCTTTCAAACCAAATTCAGTGTGTATTTCATTCTTTTCTTCCAGTTTCTCTCCCACTGGTCCATTGATATACTTTGTCCTACATCCTTAGCCCAGTCAATCATACATTTTTTCACCAGTTCTTGTTCGAGATCGTGTTTTAACAACAGTTTGTATAGACTGGAGATCTCATGCTTGCCTTCTTCTTTGATTATTTTTTCAAATTCCAAGTCGCCTTTCCCTATCCCTATTAGTTTTTGGTCTGTTATAAATTTTTCTCTTAGGCATCTATACAGAAACCAATTGCAACTGTAACCATCATTAAAGAGTTCTACTTCTGTTTTTAATCACCTTTGTCCTCCTTCCAGCACTTTAATGTTTTCGTAAGTTGGCCACTTTATACAAGACATTTTTTCATTTTTGAACAATACCTCATTATTAGAGGCCCAAAGTGCCATTTTGGAGACCCAAATTGATCTAAATTTTTTCCATACATTTAAAAGTGATTTTCTAATAAAGTGATTATTGACTTCTTGATTGACCTTAGTTTTCTCGTATAACAGATATCCATGTATACCATATATCATGCCAGCGAATTCTAAGTTCAAAACCTTTAATTTTTTCAATCTTATCCAATCCAGAACTCAAGTTAATACTGAGGCTTGGTAGTAGAGTTTTAGATTTGGTAAAGCCAGATCTCTTCTTTCTACTGCATCATATAATAATTTCATCTTGATCCTCAGTTTTTTACCATTCCAAATAAAATCAGATAAGTCCTTATTCCATTTTTAAAAGGGAATTTCATTTGTAATAATACGCAAATTTTGGAACAGGTACATAATCTTCAGGAGTATGGACATCTTGATTACTGAAATTTTACCCATCCATGAAATCTTCAAATTATTCCATCTATTCATTTCTCTTTTCACCTCTTTCCAAACTTTTTCATAGTTGTTTTTGAATAAGTCAACATTTACCGTTGATACCTCAATTTCTAAATATTTAATTTTTTTTCTTTATTTAAAATCCTGTCTTCAATTTAATCTCTTGTTGATCATCCTCTGGAATGTTCATGGTTAACAAAATAGTCCTCCAGTCTTCTTCATTTATTTGCTCCTTCCTCCATCAAGTTCTCCTTTCTCCTTTGTTAGACTGAGTTTTTGGTTGAAAGGAAAAAAAGTACCCTGAGCAAAGAACCCCTTTTAAATTTTCTTTAAAAAAAAAAAAAAAAGAAAGAAAGAAAGTAGAAAGAACTACGATTCCCAAGAGTCCCTTGGTTTCTGGGTTGTCTCACTTCCGCTATGGTCACTAAACGAGAGTATATAAGAGTATGAATTTTACCATATATCCAACCAGACTATAGTTCCCAAGGGGCTTTGCAATCAATGGACCATACTATTAAGTAGCGTCCTGCAGGGGAAGTGGACCCTTGTTATACGCTGGGGTTTGATTCCAAAATCCCTTGTGTATAACAAAATCTGTGTATGCTCAAGTCCCATTAAATATAATGAAATAGCAAAATGGTGTCCCTTATAAAAAATGGAAAATCAAGGTTTGATATTTAAAATGTATACTTTTTTTTAATCTTTTCAAACCGTGTATGCTTGAATCCGTGTATAAAAAATCAGTGTATAAGAAGGGCCGACTGTAATGGCTTTTATTCATCTTCTTTTGCCGCTTCTTTCACCTTCCTCCTTCAAACCTCATCGCTCTGTCTTCAACCTTCGTCACCCCATACCCCCGTCCTCCCATCCTCATCGCCCTTTCTTCCCGTCCTCGTCGTCTCATCCTTTCCTCTTCACCACTCCCTCCTTGCGTCCTCCTATCTCGCCTTCTTGTTTTCCTTTCTCCTCCCTTTCCCTGTATTCACCCAGGTGTATCCCATCAGTCTCTCAAGTTGTTTCGTCTTGAAGAAGGAGGTTATCTATTTTCCCCCAACTCTCAAGGTCAGTTTCCTCAAACTTATTGTTATTATTAATAGTTCTTCCAGCCCCCAAATCTTTTGTTCGCTTTTAATTTTTGGGCTCTGTTTGGTGTATCTTAAATTCTAATGTTGAAGTTAATAAGTATTAGAGCAATTAAGTCAACTTTGTTTCCAGGGAATGAAGCAGAAGAAAAATAAATAAATGAGTGAATAAATAAAGTCCCCCACTTCCACTGCTTCAACCACCAGCCGTGGAAGTGATTTTAACTTAAAGTGTTTGTTTGCTTGATTACTTAAAGTTCCAACAAAATATAACAGTTCCAGCAGAGGCGGTCAGCTTAGAGGGAAAACTAAAACCCAATCCAAATTCAATTCCAATTTCTGTAAGTTTTCTACCTCTTTACAGCATCAGGGAAAGAAAAAAAAGTCAAAAATTCCAGTTTTTACTGTCCAGGGTAGATCAATTCCTTCATTAATCCTACCCTTTTTTAGAGTAAGTTATGTCCAAGTTAAATTTCATCCATCACCTTAAATGCAAAGAAAAGAATGGCATGCGAATCATGATTTATATACACTCACGGGAGATATTCAAGGTAGCATAAATCAAAGTTAGTAAGAGTTCAATCTTTATAATCTTGAAATCTTCATGAATAAATCTTCATGAATAAAATTAAAAATTGGTGGCAGCCTCTGCACGAAAACGGGGAGATGGCGCAGCATGGATTGCCTTACGATCCTCACTTCCCTCTTCTCTCTCTTCTGGTTCAAAAAAATCTCTGATTGAGATGAGATATGGTGCTGCTGGATCTTCGTCAAGCCCCCTATGACCCCCCCTATACCTTGGGGGTAATTTCAGACTATTTCAGGAATCCCTGAATAGCCCACACCGTCCGATTAGCTCCTGAGCAGCTAGATCAGAAGCCTCTCGAGGCACCATTACCGACCGGAAGTAAGGTTGTTGAGTTTCTGACAATTTTGAAACTCCATTTAATACACCACCTTATTCCTAGAAAGGAAACATAATTGAATAATGAAAAAGAATGCTGGGTCCAGAAACTGTTGTTGGGGGCTCTTCATGTTCATCACATCTCCTGAAACACTGAATGGCTCTTAATCTTTGTGTGTGTGTGTGTGTGTGTGTGTGTGTGTGTGTCATAAACTTGTTGAGAATCTGATGAAGGCTAGAAACAATGCACATAAATATAATTTCACAAAATTTTGTATAAACTGTTTTTGTTATGGTGCAATACACACAGCACTAAAGCTGGTGCCGTACCAGGGTTAAGGGATTGTGCAGCAACTGCATGGTCCCTAACCCTATTACGGCGCAGCATGGTAACAATGGCAGCGCCCTATATACATGAGTGCCGCCATTGTTACATAAGTGCTGCACACCGTCCACACATTGCCATGCGGCACTTACGCAACCAGTGCGCCAGTGGTGCACTTGTTATACCACCCCTGCGGCTTTAAAAGAACCCACTTTTTGCGGGTTCTTTTTCCTCCGCAGGGAAGCCATGCGGTTTAGCAGCTGCGGCTTCCCTGCGGAGGAAAAACAGGTGCCAGCAGACCATTTTTCGGCGGTCTGTACTGCGCCTATGTTGGGAATTGATTCCCTCCACATAGAATTTTAAAATATGACAACAAACACTTGAACATACTAATTTTTTAACCTTAAAATCTGCTATGGCAGGGAAAATTCCAAGGAAGGCAACAAATAATCTTGCGCCTAGTGCCAGAGGCCCCCTAAAGCCAATCCATGGATCCCAGGATGAGAAGCCTTGTTCTAAAGCAAAAGCTGAATTAAAGTTCTTGATGGGATGGTGGGGGGGACTGTTTGTAAAACTAAGCTTCAGAATCCTCACACTGTTGAGAAGAGGAAATCAGGGAGATTATTATATTGTGTAAGACACTCTAGCTGCGTGCGTATTGGCTCTGGGTGAGATGCTCTGTAACTGCACACCCTGCTGCTGCAGCAATTCTCTTCTCCTCTGCCACAATAAAAAAACATTGAGTGATGGAAGTGAGGGTGGGAAGAAATAGATTCAGAGGATACCAGCCAGCAGCTGCTCCTTCTCCTACCAACAATGGCCATCACACAGGTCTCATTATTCAGAGGCTCCCAAAACAGAAAACTCTTTGCAACAGTCTTTTTCTCACATTGCATCACTCAGCATTCAACTTGAACTCATGTTGAATCTGATATGGTGCGAAGAGGGACTCAAGAAGATACAAATTCAAGGATTAGTTGCTGAGAGGAAAGAAATGTAACTCTTTTAAAGATGTATGTAAACAATATTTTAATTGAAAATTATCAACAGAAAGAAAATGAAAAGGAAACAATGCTCCTTCCCCATTCTTTCACTAACTACTTGACTGTGTAAGTGTAACATATCCAAGGGCCACTGAAGCTTTTGAATGAATCTGAAAGTAATTATGTTAAAGATTTGCCTGCTTTGTTCTTGAATTTAGTTTGTATAAAAGTTACCTTCTTGGGGTCTTTTAGAATTGATGTCTCTTTGAATGAGGTACTACATTGTGGATGAAAATGAATGGGGGAGGAGAGATGAAATCATTTTCAAACAAACTGGTATTCTTTTGGATTTGCCATATAAATTAAAGCATGCAAATACATGGAAGTAACAATGTACCTATCAATTGTGCATTATGGTAAGGTTCTTATGAAAGCTGATGTTTTCATTTTTTAGAAAAATGCTTTTTGATCTGAGATCTCTAAACAAAGTGTCATTTCTCTGCCCAAATAATGCTGTAATTCACAATGGAACCCTCTAATCAGAACATGAATGAGCACATTTCAGAAAGCTTTTTGCATTTTTCCAAAATAGCTCCATGCCATAGAGGAGGTAGCTGAAAGATATGGAAAATAAGCACATTCATTTTGATTGGTTTCTTAGTCTTGGCAGATCAGGATTGGTATACTTAACTTTCTTTTCATAAGGCATGCAAAATATATACAGGAATCCACCGCTTATCTAGCAGGTTAGGGACTGCGGCACTGTCAGAAACCAGAAGTGGTTGAAAAGCAGAACCCATGCAGGGAACATGAACTGAATTGGCTTGCTTGGAACTGCCCACGTGTGTCTGTGTACATACTGCTTGCAAAATTACTATCTTGTTTAATTTTCCCATACCATAAGTATCCATGTAATCCGAATTTCAAATCTACCTTTTCCAAATTAATATTACTTTTGTTATCAAATTTAATCCAGTCAAATATCCAATCGAGCACACATGCATAATAATACCACCTCAAATTTGGTAAAGCAAGGCCTCCTTTATCTATCGAATCATATAATATTTTCATTTTATCCCTGGGTTTTTTATTGTTCCAAATAAATTTTGACAATTCCCTATCCCAAATTTTAAAAGGTGCGTCATTAATTATAATTGGAAGACTCTGGAAAAGAAAAATTAACTTTGGTAACACTGACATTTTCATTATAGCCACTTTGCCCAGCCAAGATATATCAAGTTTTTGCCATCTTTTATGATCCGCTTTGACATCTTTCCAAATTTTCTCATAATTATTTCCAAAAAGGCCCAAATTTTTTGTTGTAATATTTATATCAAGATATTTAACCATTTTTTAAATTTGAAATCCTATTCTCTTTTTCAGATCCATTACCTCTTCAATAGTCATATTCATAGTTAAGACTGCTGTTTTTTCTTTATTAATTTTGTAGCCGGCCACTTTGCCAAATTTTTCTAATATATTCATTAAATTTTCTATACTTTCCAATGGGTTAGCTATCGTCAAGACTAGGTCATCTGCATATGCTCTCAACTTATATTCTTCTCCATTTAATTTATAACCTTTTATTTCTTGATTTTCTCTAATATTATTTAATAAAATTTCTAAGATCAATATAAATAAGAGCAGTGATAGTGGGCAACCCTGCCTTACCCCCCTATGCATTGTACATGATTCTGTTCTTTCTCCGTTAATCCAGATTCTCCTTTCTTGTTTGTTATATATCGTCTCTAGCCAGTCTTGAAATTTATCACCAAATTTTAATTTTTTCATTAATTCAAACATAAATTGCCAAAGAACGTTATTGAATGCTTTTTCTGCATTGATAAAGATCATTGCAAGTTTTTTATCAATCTTTTTTTCATGGATTTCAATTAGATTTATTAAATTTCTTATATTATCTTTAATTTTCCTATTTGGCAAAAAGCCGGCCTGATCCCCATTCATCCAATTAGATAATACTTTTTTTAGTCTTACAGCCAATATTGATACAAATAATTTATAGTCCGTATTCAACAACGCAATTGGTCTATAATTCTTTGGTAAAGTCGGATCTTTCCCTTCTTTAGATATCAATGTAATGTCGGATTGTGTCCAAGTCTGTGGGATATTTCCTATTTGTATTTCATTCATTATTCGTAACAGTGGGTCTCTTATATGATTTTGACATTTTTTATAATATTCATTCAGAAAACCGTCCTGTCCAGGGGATTTTCCTAATTTACTTCTATTTATTGCTTCAGTCAACTCTATCATTGTTATTGGTTGATTCAATATTTGCTTTTGTTCTTCCGTTAATATTTTTAACTTTTGAGATTCCAAATATGATATGATTTTATTATGGTTCATATTAGGTTCTTTAAACAAATCTTTAAAATACTGCACAAATATTTTTTTAATACTATTTTGATTTGTATGTATTTTTCCTCCTTCTTTTATTGCCGCAATATGTCTTTTGGCTTTTTCTTTTCTGATCTGATATGCCAATAATTTACCCATTTTATTGGCAGATTCAAAATATCTTTGTTTTAGGAATTTCAATTTTTTCCATCTCCTCAATTAGTAATATTGATATTTGCTTTTCTAAATGCTTAATTTCTAAAGATACATTCTTATTCTTTGGTTGTTTTTTTTAAATATCTTTTCCTCAATTCTTCATTTAATTTGTTCAATTTTTATTCCTTCTTTTTCTTAATTTCGGCTGTTTTTGTAATCATCCATCCTCTAATCACCGCCTTATGGGCGTCCCATACAATCTGTATTGAGGTACCTTTATCTAAATTCTCCTCAAAATAATTATCTATAACTATATTTAGTTCCTTAATCAATTCTTCATTCAACAATAAATTCGAATTTAGTCTCCAATTATATTCAGTTTTTATGCCAAAATTTAATTTTAATTTATATGATCTGACAATAATCTGGGTAAAATCTTGACTTCTTGAATTTTTGAATTTAGATGAGTTGACATCACAATCATATCAATCCTAGACCAGGTTTTGTGTGGGTTAGAAAAGAAGGTGTAATCCCTACTATTCCCATATTTTGTTCACCATATGTCTTCAACTACTAATAATTCTTTTAGTTCAAAAAATTCTTTAGGTAATTTTTCCTGCTGTTTTCTATTTTCCCTCCCGAAAATCTGTCTATACTTGGATCAATTACACCATTCCAATCTCCCATTAAAATTATAGAATCACATTCTTGTTGCAAAATTTTAGATTTTAACTTTTTAAAGAATTTATTTTTGCTTTCCAGCGGTCCATATACTCCAACTATCAGTGTTTTACGTCCATTACTTAAAAGTTCAATTATTTCAAAATTTCCTTCATTATCTTTGTATATTTCTCTTGCCTCATGTTTCATATTTATATATATGGCTACTCCTTTCTTTTGTATTTAGAATTTGCTGAGAACAATTGACCTAATTTCATACATCTTAAGTGTTTTTTATCTTTTTCTTTTACTCTCGTTTCTTGTAAACATATTATGTCCAGTTTTAAATTTTGGAGATAATGAAAAAAAATTCCTGTTTTGGGGGGTGTTCATCCCCTGGACATTCCATGTTAAAAAATTTAAATGTTGTGCCATATCCAAAATATATCCCCTGAATTAGATTTCAACCAAATATTTCCAGAAAAAGTTTATTTCTAACAAAAATGTGTTAAAATAGAGAGATTATATTGACACAGATATGAAATTAATTTCGGATCCACAAGGAAAGAATTATACTATTAACCCCTAAAATAAAATAACTTTTCAAATCTCCCTTCTCTCTTCTAACTCTTCCCTTTTCAATCTCAATTCCTCTTGTACAAGGTCTTGATCATCGTATTCCAGTTCTAAGTCCGGCAATTCCTGCACATCGTCCACTTGGTCCTTCCTGTTATTTAGAACCATACTGGGGTTTCCGGTACTTCCTTGACCACTTTCTTCCTCTCCTTCCTTCCTTTTTTCTTAACTGTTCTCCTTTTATTTGTCTTTAAAACGCTTTGGCTTGTTCTACTGTGAAAATCCTGATGCTTTTTTTCCACCACCAAAAAGTGAGACCTTCGGGAATTTCCCACCTGTAGGGGATCTTTTCTGATCTTAAAACAGCTGTTAATCCA
This sequence comes from Sceloporus undulatus, assembly GCF_019175285.1. NCBI lineage: Eukaryota > Metazoa > Chordata > Lepidosauria > Squamata > Phrynosomatidae > Sceloporus > Sceloporus undulatus. The sequence continues at coordinate 2,525,638 of NW_024802941.1, forward strand.
TTATAATCTTTTCTTTTCTGCAGCAGTCTACCTGGTATGTCCTTTAAAACCTTCAATTCCACTCCTTCATATTGAAATGGATTTTCGTTATGTCTGTTCAAAAATTTATCTCTCATTGTTTTCCTGACAAAAAATACCGCAACATCACATGGTAGACCTTTTTGTCTTGCGACAGAAGAGTTCACTCTATACAATTTATCTATTTCATTCTCAAAGGTCTCAGTATCTCTATCCAGAAAGGTAGCTATTGCTTCAATCAGTTTTTCGTACCAATTTTCATCCTTTTGTTCTGGAATTCCTCTAATTTTCACTGATCTTTCTTTAAATTTCCAATTCCCAATCGCTTTTTCATCCAACTCAATATCCTCTTTGTTCTTTATTTTTGTCACTTCATTCTTCAACTTTTCATTTCAAAATTCTAAAATTTGCTTTGTTTTTTGTACATCAATAAGTAATTTGTCCACAGTCTGATTTATTTCTTTCAAATCTTCTCTGATCCCATGTTTAATTTCCTTTTTAAAATTCGTAAGTTCCTTTGACAAATTGTTGGTAAGTTCCTTTGACAAACTGTTCATATTAAGATTTAATTTCTCTATTTTTTCTAGAATTAAATCATACATATCTAAAACCTTATCTTTATCCAGTGACAATCTTCTTTGATTTATATTCTGAGGGTTTCCTTTCTGTGCTTGTTTCCTTGTGTTCATTATCAGTTTTACCCCCAATCTATTTTCTACTGAGACTGGAATCCCAGCTAACACAATGCCAAACAATTTCTACCGTTCTTAAAATATCAGGTTTCTAAATTTAAATCAGTATAGAGAAGAGAGAAGGGAGAAACTGTTCCGCCTAAACTACTTCCAAATAAGTTTATCTTACCTTGTATATATTAAATTTTCAAACCAAAAACCAAGAACCACCCGTCCTCCTGTTCGTTACAATTTACTATTTATATTTACTATTTATATTTACAGCTTGTATTCCAAATATCTGTAGTCCCTTAAATCGTCGCCCTCTTTCTACCAGGTTTCAGTCCACCCCAACAGTTCCTTTCCGTTGCCTCTCTATAATGATCCTTATCTGGTCCCGGTTCTCCAGACCTTCTTTCCACAGGCACCTTTACTTCCACTCATGTCACGTTGCCTCTCTATACTAATCGTTGTCTGCTCCCAGTCCTCCAATCCTTCTTCCTTCTACAAACCCGTCACTTCCGCTCCTGTCGCATTCACTTTCTATCTCAGTCGTTGTCTGCTCCCAGTCCTCCAGCCCTTTTTCCTACTTCCTTTCACAAACCCATCATTTCTGCTCCCATCATGCTGACTCTCTATATTAATTGTTGTCTGCTCCCAGTCCTCCAGATCTTCTTCTGCCTTCCTTCACCAAACCCGTCACTTCCTCTCACGTCACAAACGTCTCCTGGGTATCTTCTTCAATCCACCTTGTCTATCCATCTCTCAGTCCTCCAGCGTTGTTTACCTTCTATTCTCTCCTCCTCCTCATCTGCACTCACACGTCCTCGACACAGGTGCGTTTTCAAGGGCAATCTGATTAATCTAATTTATCCAAGGGCAGTCCAATTTAGCAAACTCATTGGACCTTCAAAGCTGTACGATCCCAAATTCCAAGCCATTTAAATTATAAAAGAAAAAGGAGTCTTCCTCAGTATAACTCTTTAGATTGAATTTTCCAATGTTATAGTCCACTATTAAATTCTGCCAAACAACATCAGCTAATTAGTTATTGCAGTTCCGGTTATTTCCATCAAATCTTCAAAAAGTCAACACTCAATTATTTATAAGAGTCCCAACGTCCAGAGAACAATTAGAGTATAAGAACAGTCACTAATAAATATATTTCAGCTCCATATTTCTATAACTCCTTTAGCATTCGGATTAATACAATCATCCCACCAGTCTCTGTTAGATCTCAGATAGTAACCAGAAAGATTCTGTTAATCAATAACAAAAATATTTTTCGAAGAAGAAAGAGTCTCCCTCAAACTCACAGGTAGATGGTTAATTTGTAGCAGTTACTTTCCGAAGAGAAGCTAAATCAGCGTTAATTTGTTTCTTCTTCAACTCCAAAAAAATACGTTTAGAAAGTTGGCAGACACCTCTGTATGAGGAGCCTAAGGCTTCCTGTTAAAGTTTATAGCGCGGGCGTGGATTGCTCTTCAGGCTCCGTTCCCCTGCCTTCTCCCTGCGTTCTTCCTATGCGGGTCTATTTCTGTTTCCAGTGCTGGGGTATCCGAATGAGCCCTCCATCGAGCCCCCTCTGATTCCCCCCTTCTCTGGGGGGAAATTCTGAGACTCCAAAATTAATTTAAGAGCCTCAATCCCGCAACCAAACAGAACATTCCCAGAGCTGTCTGGAATCCGTTCAGCGAGGTGCCATGTCCCAACCAGAAGTCGGGACTTGGAATCTAAAAGGGGTAAAAAAAGGGTCAAAGGTTTTTCACCAATGCCCCAGCATGTGCCAATTTTGTGATCAACTCCTCACTGTAGACATGTTACTTCATGCTGGAATACCCATGCATTAGTTGAACATATGCACATTTCTAGAAATATATATAAACTGTTTGTTTCTTTAGGTACAATGAAAGCTGCTATAACAAGATCCAAGTTATCATCAGTCATGCATATTGTTCAGAGTCTGAACAACATGAAGGGGGAGGGAATGCATAATTAACAACCCAGGCAGTTGGATTGTGCTCTTCTGTTAGGGCCATCTTGGTTCAGGGACTAGATCTTCATCTGTGTCTTTCAAACTGTTGAACATATTTGTTGAGACTTAAAGAACAAATGGTAAAAGAAAGATGTACACAGCCAATGCATACAAAACAAAGAGCAAAAGAAACACAACAGCCTTGACAGACATACAGAAAGCAGCTTGATACACAGGCTGAATTGTTGAGGTATGGAAGTTTATACTGTCTACAATGTCTTCCAGATGGTAAAGACTACAATTCCCATCAGCATGGCCACAAGACAGCCCATTTGAAGGACACCACAACAGTGAAAACTGGTGATTGGTCATGACAGGCAGCAGGCTGCCAAGGTGTCATTCCCTGGTGTACATAGAAATGCTGGTATCAACCCAAGAGTTTTTACTCCATGTAAAACATGTGGTGTCCTAACCAGTTGTACTGGAGAGTTGCAATAGATTTAAAGCTCAGAAACGTTGCAATGTTTGAGCAGTTATCTATGAGGGAGAGGGATGAAAAATTATGAAAAACGTTTGCTGAAAAATTCTAATTCTTCCTTTTTTTTGGCCAAGCACATGGGAAAGTACTTGGGGACAAAGCCAGCTCCCAGTTCTAGGTGTCTGCAGTGGGAACATTCCTGCAGCTCCTTCTTCAGCCCAGCAGGTTTTGCCTGCCAGACTCCTTTCCCCATTGGGAAGAATGTTGGGTAGGCATGCCTCCATGCTCTTACCACCAATCAGATTATGCTTTCAGAAATTACAGCAGGGATTTCTTTCATGCATTGATGCCCTTCCTCATCAGTAGGCAATTGGCACATGGTTGGGGTTTCTATTGTCATCTCCATCCACTGATCAGAGAAAACAAGGTGATACCACTACCCCTTGTAGTAATATCCCAATAAATAGTGTTCATGCGGTGGAGAATCCCTAAGATGTAAGAACGCTGAGGACAGAGCAGGGTTTGGAGTAGGGAGGAACATCTCTAAACCCTTTGCACATCAGCTTTGAGCCAGATGTGAGGGCTGTCCTCCTCATTCTGAAAAAAGAACCAGCAGATAAACATGACATGTCCACTTTACAACCAATCAGATTTTACCAATTTCAATACCTTTGAATAATATATAAAGCAGGAATGTTTCAGCTTTGCCATAAGGTAGAAAAGTAGCAGTTTAGCAGCTGTTTATTTGTTTGACAGCCCAAATTTTAAGCATTGTAACTTCTCCAGACTTAGGTCTGTCAGTGGAACTTATACCTCTCACACACTTTGGAATTCTAGTTTAAAAACAAAACCTACTAACAGTTTTTACCACACATATATAGTCACAGGTGTTTATCATATGGAGGTTTTTGCAGCTCAGTTCCAGGGTGACTGCGGGTCCAACGATGCGAATTCACATTATACCGCGATTCCTTTCTATGGGAGCTCCTTCTGTGGTGCTTCCGGAGTGAATCCATAGTGACTCCTCATTTTGATGAATTCGGAAAAAAAGTGAATTCACAGCATTCGCTTTCAAGCTCACTTCGATTTCACTCCAAATTGATCTGGTGTGGAATGCAACTTTGCTTCTGCTCTGGTACATCACCAGTAGTTGCTTTAGCAATATATTTATTTTTCCATCAATTCTATTGTTGTTGTTTTTTAAAAGAATAGATTCTGATCTGGTGTTCCCACTTATTGGGCATGCTTCAGAATTGGTTCTTCTAAAAAAACCAAAAAACAAAACAAAACCCTAGTGTCAGGAAACCCCAGGTTTTTTGTGTTTGTCCCTCTTCTTTCCTCCTGGAATCGATCAAAAAGCAGTTTCAAATGAGAACAAGGGTCGTTTGCCCTGAATCATGCTTCAGAGCAAACTGTATTGGAAATGACCCTCACATGTCTTATAATCCTTGGGCCCATTCCTACTTACAAATTAATCCAGTTTGAAACTGGATTATTTTGAAAGCGAATTCTCTCTGGGGCCATTTACTCCCCTTTGTCATTCACATTAAAGGGAGAAAAGAGGAAAAACGGCCACAGAGAGAATGGATGGAGGAGGAAAGAAAAAGAAAAAAAACCCTTCCCTCTTCCTTCCTTCCTTCCTTCCTTCCTTCCTTCTCCATCCTCCCCTTCCTTCCCCACTTCCCTCCCTCCCTCCCTCCCTCTGCCAGCCAGCCACCCTATCTGTGCTGCTGGTGGATGGGTCCCGATTTTGGTGGCGGCGGCAGCTCTCAGGGCTTAGGGCTGGCCCTCTACTAAGGTCCTCCTCCTCCTCCAGGCCAGACCTTTCTCACTGCCCAGCCTCATTCTCTAGGAGTTCTCTGCCCCAGTAGGCCTCCTTAGAAGGAGGCCTGGGCAGAAAGAGAGAGGCGGGCAGGCAGGGAAGGAGGACCGGCCTGGAGGAGGAGGAGGACCGGAGGAGATACCCATCGCCGCTGCTCCTGCCGGACCACCAGCACCCAGCCAGGTATGCCAGTGGAGGGAGGGAGGGAGGGAGGGAGGGAGGGAGGGAGGGGAGGAAGAAGAACCCATAGGGCCCCTCTCGGGCCACCGCTACCCTTGGATCGCGCGATCCAAGGGTGGCAGTGGGGAGGGAGACTGAGGGAGGAGGAGGGAGCAAGGGAGGCCGGTGACAGGGAGATAGCAGGGGCCATTCCAGATGCCCCTGTCATCTCCCTGTCTCTGACAGCGGATTCGATTCTGCCCTTCATTTCCATTGGGCTGAATTGATTGTGATCAATTCAGCCCAAAAAGAAGCGGAAAACCCATCATCTTTTAAATGCGGCTTTAATGGGGGAAAACCCTAACCCCCTTTGGCGAATCGATTCCAAATCGATTCATCAATGGGAACTAAAGTGGTTTAAATCGGATCATAATTCCATATGATCTGATTTAAACCTCAGTGGGAATAGGGCCCTTGTTGACTTTCTCTGAACCTGCTCCAACTTGTCTATATCCTTCTTAAAATGAGGTGCCCAGAACTGAACACAGTACTCCAGACAAAGCCGGACCAGCCCAGAATACAATGCGCCCTTGGCTTACGTGGGGGATCTGTTCCGGACCCTCCCCCCGCGTAAGCCCAATACCACGTATGCTCAAGTCCCATTCAAGTGAACGGGGCTAGTGTATGTAGTGGCATGGCAGTGCGCACACGCCATGGGCACGTGCCCCATTTATTTAACCTGTCAGCAACACCCTGGATACATGTGCCAGGAAGATAGCATACTTCTCAATTCATCTTGTCTGCTGGCTCACAGTTCCCTTTATACCTCTGAGGAATGAAACCCCCAACACCAGCAGCTTTCTTTTCTTCTTGCTGCAGCTGGTAGTTAGATTGGCTCCTTCCCTGACATGCAGTGTCTCTTGCTTCTGGTTTCCTGTTTTTTGCACCTCTTCTCCACTATTATCCTCAGGAAGATGCAGGCAGCAATTGCTTAGCTGGTGCAATCCCAATTCCTTGTGCATGGTCTGCTTCTGATGGTGACTGTCCTCCGGGGTCCTCCATCAGTGTTACAGCCTTCTTCATTTTTTTTGGCAGTTTCTTCCCACTTGGTCTGTAGGATCAATTCTCCCTCTGTTCTATCCTCATGTTTTCTGATGTGTTGAAGAGTCTCAACATATAGCTGCAGTGTGTTGACCTTCTGTTCCAAGAGAGCCGCCACTTTGCACTTGCTGCAAGTGGAGTCAGTGAGGTTTCCTGGGAAGAAGACAAATACTGCACACACACATTGCCTCCATTCCTGCAGTTGCTGTTTTTTAAACATCTCTTTCAGACTGTAATAACATATGACTGTGTGCACCACAAGGCATGCACTACTGGCCCTGAGAGACTGAACTCCAAAGATTGAGGCAGCAGTTATATAGAGCTAGTGGCTACTAGCTAGCACAGCCAAAAACAATCACCCCAACCCACACCCAATATGCCTATGAAAGAAACATAGGAGTTTATCATAGGGGAAATCCCATGCAAAGATGAGATTTAAAAGCTGGACAAAACCCGCAAAAGCAGGTTGCTTTTCACACATGTCATTGTTAAAGTGGTGTTAACCCAAACGGAATGTAGACAAAAGCCACTCCTTTTTACTTTTGGGATTTTCCAAAAGTAAAAAGGAGTGGTTTTTGTCTGCTTTCTGTCTACTTTCCATTCAAGCTAACACCACTTTAACAATGACATCATGTGAAAATCACTCCGCTTCTGTGGTTTTTTTCCAATTTAAACCCCTGTTCCTGCAATTTAAACCCCTTTTCCTGATAAACTCCATAGTCAAAGAGACCCCCAAAACACAACACACCTTCTTCTGTGTTCTCAGAGACCTTGAAAAGCACAGCCAAATGACAGACAGCATGTCAGTCTTGCTAGTGGGTAGCTGACTGTTGTTGTTGTTAACTGCCCTTGAGTCAACCTCAACTCATGGCAACATAAGAAGAAAATCAACTAATTTTGAGATCTGGTGCTGGAGAAGAGTGCTAAGGATACCATGGACAGCCCAAAAGACAAACAAATGTGTCCTTGAATAGATCAAGCCTGAAATCCCCTCTAGAAGCCAAGATGATGAAATTGAGGCTTTGGCCACATCTTAAGAAGGCATGATTGAACAGAAAAGACAACAATGCTTGGAAAGGTGGAGGGAACAGGAAAGAGAGGTAAACTTATTACAGGGGTTTCTTGGCAAGGTTTCTTCATAGCTGGTTTGCCTTCCTTTGAGGATGAAAGAATATGGCTCACCCAAGGCCATCTAGTGTGCTTCCATGGCTGAGCAGGGATTTGAACCTTGTCTTCCAAGACATAGTTCAACACTCAAACTGCTGCACCATACTGGCCCTTATGCACACAGTTATTTGTGCTTAAAACACAATATCCAGCAACACAAAAAATTAATCTGAAATTTGGAAGGCTACAGAATGTAAGGAAATTACATCCAATTCTGCCTTAATGAGAAAAAGTTTTGTTTTGTTTTTTAAAAAAGCATAGGCAGTAATTGGTTCCTCAGTTACTATCAATAGGGTAGATACTTGAAGCTTCAGAGGATGGAAAAAGGTGAGGTTCAGCCTTGGAGCCAAGCTGAACTGTAATGTTTTTTCAACATTCTGACCTGGGACAATGGTGCACCCAATGAATGAAGAAGATCCTCATTTTGCAAGTCCTTCAGCCACCATCTTAGGGAGAGAGAGGCAAGCCAGCTCCATCAGGCCTTGCCTGCCAAGAAGAAGGCCCTCCCTTTAGCCACCATCTTGGGGCGAGAGAGGCAAAGCAGCTTCAACAGGCCTCCGAGGGTAGATCTGCTGGACTTTTCCCCTTCCCTACTGCCATTTCCTTCTCATTTTGTGTCTGTCTTTTTTAGATTGTAAGCCTGAGGGCAGGGAAATATCTGATTAACAAATTGTAAGCCGCTCTGATAGCCTTGGCTGAAGAGGAGGGTACAAATAAATTATTATTATTATTATTATTATTATTATTATTCACCATAAATTTATGGCTTAAATTTCATAATAATGACCCTGAAGTTTTATTGTAAATGTATGGTGTTGTATGCCTAATAAAGGTTGAAGAACAAATGAAAGAAAGAAAGAAAGAAAGAAAGAAAGACTATGGTGTGGCACAGACCGCCCCAAAGGGGTGATCTGGAGCCACCCATTCTCTCTCCAGAGGGAGCCAAAAGCAATCAAACCATGTGGGCTCCCTCCACTCCAAAAATAACTTGCTAAAAGCGGGTTCTTTTCGGCGCGTTGGGAGGATGTCATTAGTGCACCATTGGCACATTATGACGTGCTCGTGACGCAAGCTTGGTGCCCAGAAGTGTGGACGTGGTGCTGCGCTTGTCATGCACATGCGTCACGTATGGACGGCACCACATAACAATGATACCGTCCATACGTATTAGGGTTGCAGAGCATGCAGTTGCCGCATGCTCTTCAACCCTAATTTTGGTACCGAAACCGCACTTGTGGCCCATCTGAACCAGGCCTGTAACAGCCATTTTGAAGCAGACTTTCATCCCACCTCTCTTGTCAACATTCTCTCCCATTTCTGTGCCATTGAAAGAGCTCCAAAACTAGAGCCTTTTTAACAGAATCATGTCAAATGTTATCCCCTTCTTTTCCAGTTCAGCTTTGGAATGAGAATGTCCCCAAATTTCAGATCCTCAGCATTATCATAGCAAATGCTCCCATGATGTGCACAAGATGATTATCCACCACAGAATCAATCTTATGCTGAGACAGGTTGAGATGTGAGATGAGGCAAAGGGTGGGTTTCTCTCATATATGGAAATTAAAGTAGTCTCTCAATACTCCCACAAAAGAATCGGCTTAAATTACACTCCCTGGGAGGAGGCTGAACAAATTATCCTACCCAGATCACAAAGAGAAATCAGGCTGCTGGAAATGTGCTGATTTACATAGCTGATATAGTGCAGATCTAGACAGAACACTTTCAACATAAAAAAGGTGGACAGGAAGGACAAGGATTTTCACCAGACAGTTAATGAAAGAATGGTGTAGACTGATAAAGGAAAATGGTATTTAGAAGGACAAAATAGACCACCAGCAATTTATCTCTGTGACAGGATGAAAGTTGCTTTCTAACTCCTGAGGGAAAGATGTTTAAGAAATCTTTTAAGTCGCTAATGGCTTCCAAAGAGGACAATCTGCTTCTAAAGAGTCTGCCATTCATTTTCTTTTCATTTCTTCTGATCCCATAGTGGGGCATATCCACCTGAGCAAGAACATTATTTATTTGCTAACTTTTCACAAAACAAGTGGCAGCAATTACAACAGGCGATTTCTTGCTTGCCTGGACTTGGAGCAAGTTCTTGGGAGGAATCAATAATGTAAATGTAAAAGGTCACATTCAGAATTGCTCTAGTTTGTCTCAAAGACTTCTTTGGAGGTCTTTAAACAGAGGCTGGATGGCCATCTGTGGCAAGAAGGGGGAATACTTTGATTGTGAGTTCCTGCATGGCAGGGGATTGGATTGGATGGCCCTTGGGGTCTCTTCCAATCTCTTCTATAATTCATGGGTGAGGTTGTGGCTCATTCAAATCTACAAGAGACTATTTTTTATAAAAGTGGGTGGCTAAGATTTGAAAGAGACACCTTGGAGGAACCTTGCTTATAATGCATCATAGTTTATATATGACAGAAACTCATTGGGGCTTTATGCATGCATATTTTTTGGCTTGTGCTAGGAACTATGTTCTTTACTGGCTTGCATAAGGAGATCTCCAACTCCTGCTTATGCAAGTGTCCCCTCAGTGTATGTATGTGATTCAAGGCACCTGTCAATTTAGGGTAATTCCATGAATTTCATAGGATTTTCTTAGGCAGGAAATACTCAGGGGTGGTTTTGTCAGTTCCTTTCTCTGAAATATAGCCTACAGCACCTGGCAACCATTAGCAGTCTCTTATCCAAGTACTAACCAGGTTGACCACGCTTAGTGCCCTCTAGACTGTGCAACAATCCCAAAATGATGTGGAGACACAGTCCTCCAGTCTCACCCCCACCATTCTGGCTGCCTCAGTTCTCTCCAAAATCCTACAGAATTGTACTTGCAAAGCCTTATGCTATGCCAGCTCTCAATAGGAATTTTGATTTCTGTTTATTTACTGTTTATGAATGTATTTCTCATTTTTGCCAAAAAGGGGGGGGGACACTGGTACAAGGTGCTTTCATTTTAATCATATGGCCTACACTCCTAAAATTATGGTTTAAAAAAGGTAAAGGTTTTCCCTTTGACATGGCTGCCGTCATGTCTGACTGTAGCAGCTGGGGCTCATCTCCATTACTAAGCTGAAGAGCCAGCATTGTCAAAAACAACTCTGTGATCATGTGGCCAGCATGACTGCACAGAACACTGTTACTTTCCCACCAAAGTGGTACCTATTTATCTCATTACACTTTTACATGCTTTTAAACTGCTAGGTTGGCAGAAGCTGAGACTAATGACGGGATTTCACTCCGTCACATGGCACTTGGGTCTTGAACTGCCAACCTGCCAACATTGCAGTTGTCAGAGTCAGCATCTTAACTGCTGAGTAACCAAGTCCCTAAATTTATGGTATGAATGCTTTATTACACAATGCCTATCATCTCACATCCTGGAAACACTGGGAAGTCACACTACTGAGCAAAAAGAAACTTTCTTTTAAAACAAAGGTCCCAAAAAGGGTGGACCACAGTTCCATTTTATTGGAGAGAGCTCTTCAAAATGTCCCTTTAGAAAAGCAGCAAAAACTGCCACAGTAATTCTGATTTCTATGTAAAGCTTTTGGGAGCTGGACAGTGACGAGAGCAGACACAAAAGGGAACCAGTTCATTTGAAATGTTGGTCTGGAGGAAAATTCCATGGATACCATTGACTGACAAAAAAGATAAATAAATGTGTCGGAGACCAAAAAAATCTGAATTCCACCTAGAAGTCAAAATGAGTAAAGTGAGGATATTGTATTTTGGACATATCACAAGATGACATGACATATTAGAAGAAATGATAAGGCTTGGTAAGGTAGAAGGCACTAGCTAAAGAAGTAGACTGTATTACGGATGGATAGACTCAGTCAAAGAAGCCTCAGCCCTGAGTTTGAAGACCTGAGAAGGGCTGCTAATATTCAGGTGTGCTGGAGGTCTCTCATTCCTAGGGTTGCCATAAGTCAAAGATGACTTGATGGCACATAACAACAACTGACTAGCTGCTGAAGAAGGGGCTTTTAACTTTGAATGTGTGTGTATACTTTGCACTGAAGTAATTTCAAAATTGCTATTAAATCAATTAAGTTTTCATAATGTGTGTTACTGTGGTTTTATAATAATATTTTATTGGTCAGAATCATGTTGGTGCACTAAACCAACATAGTTACACCAATACAGGAGGTGGTGGCAGGATTTTAAAAAGGCCATGGGGACAGCAGCCATGAGGGAATTAAACACCGGAGAAACAGGCTACTTGGACACCCCCCCCCCCCATTTTCCTTTGCCACCACTGTGCAACCCTTGAGAAGGTCAACCACTGGTGCATAGTACCAGTAGGAATCAGGGCAGAATGTTTTATCTTTGTTGTTGTTATGTTATGTTATGAAGGTTATGTACCTTCAAGTCAGCCCTGCCTTCTGGCAGTTCTTTCATAGGGCTTTCCTGGCAAGATTTATTCAAAGGATGTTTGCCTTTGCCTTCTTTGAGGCTAAGAGAGTGTGACTTACTCAGAGTCACCCAGAGGGTTACCATGATGGAAGGGAGAGTCAAACACTTGTCTCTCAGAGTTTTAGCCCAACATTCAAACCATGCTGGCTCTCATGTTCATTTTTACCTGTTATTCAATCTCTCTCTCTCTCTCTCTCTCTCTCTCTCTCTCTCTCTTTCTTCTTTTTTGAGGATCTTGAGTCCCAATTTAGGGAGAAAAATGGTGTAGAAATCAAGGATGTAAAGATATAAAAATACACTCCAGAAATTGTTTGAGAACCTTGCCGAGCAGTCCTTCCTCATGTACTTCAGTGGAAGTATAACTCTATGTGTGCAAATAGATTCATACACAGAGAACCTTTAGCTGTTGATTAAGGCTGATGGCAAAGGATGTTCACTCAGACCTCTCTGGCTGCACAGCATGAAATCTTTCATCAGAGTCAATGTATTTTTCAATCAATTTATCAGATGATTACTGTTCTGCAAGGCAGCATGTTTGTACACTCTCTGCCCAGCTTGTTACCTATTTAGCCATTTTCTATCAAAATCCTTGTTCTAAATGCAGAATGTCTACACAACAACACTAGTTTCCCATTAACACCCTGTAAGCTACTTATCAGTGCAAATGCAATAATTGGTATAGTATTCAATCTCATTTACTCCAATGTCCTGGTATATATAGATAAGCTGAGGTTTTCTAGCGTGTTTTCTGGTAGTTGTGCTTTTAAGCATCACAGATTATAGTGGTAACAGCCAGATGGTTTCCAGGTGATCCAGAGGCAAAAACAATTCTGAACATGTTGTCTCAGTTATTTGGAAATATCTGAAAACAGCTGCAACCAGCAAGAGCTGATTCCAAAAGGCGCTGTAGACTTCTGCTGTGTGAATAACATCCTTGCTAAATAAATGTGGTATTTCTTGACATGAGTTGCTGACTCCTTTGTTAAAAAATACTGGATGCTGAAAAACACCCTGAGGTGTAAATTAACATAACACTAAGACTTTGTACAGATGTCATCTGCTACAAGAGAATTAGCACTGCTTTCCTTTGCCACCACTATCCAAAAGCCCTGGAGGGGTGGGTGGGGGTGGGACTGCTTTTTTGCACCCAGAATCCTTCAGACATGTTGGCTGTGGATTTTGTGAGGAGTGACCACATTTGGTGAGGTCCAAGCTTGAAAGCCAGTATGCCGTAGTGGTTTGAGTGTTGGATGACGACTTTAGAGGCCAGGGTTTGCTTGGTCATGTAATCCATTTTGTGACCTTGGGTGAGTCATATCCTCACAGCTTTAGGAGAAGTCAATGGCAAACCTTCTCTGAACAAATCTGCCAAGAAAATCCCATTATAGGATCGCCTTAGGGTTGCCATAAGTTAGAAATTACTTGAAGGCACACACACAGAGAGGTTTGGTTTGCTGCACAGAAAAGGAAAGGCAGATAACTGAAATGGTGAACTGACTGGTGGCACCCCAAGCTCAGCCCAGTTTGTGAGAGTAATCAGTGTGGTGAATTTGGTGTTTAATGTTTAGAAGAGCTGGCCTATTGAGTTCTTGGGAATAAGAATGTAGGATCCTCAGATACTTAAAAGAGGGAATAATCCAAATGCAATCAGTCTTAACCAAACAGAGCACTGCTTTCATTATTTAAATAATATTGTGTATTTACTTATGTTAAAACAACAGGGTGCTCAACCTGAGGGAAATGGAGCAGATGACACAATAGGAAAAATGCAGCACAGATGAAGTAAAGAGGAAGTACAGGATACCTGGGTAATCTAAATTAATTTAAATCTCCAGGATGAGATAAACTACATCCAGGGGTATTAAACGAACTGGCAAATGTAATCTCAGAGCCATTGGCAATAATTTTTGAGAACTCCTGGAAAACAGGAGTAGTCCTAGCAGACTGGAGGAGGGCAAACGTTGTTCCCATCTTCAAAAAAGGAAAAAAAGAGGATCCCAACAATTATTGACCAATTTGGTGTGACATCAATACCAGGAAAGCTTCCAGAGCAGACCATTAAGCACAGAGTCTGAACATTTAGAAAGCAATGCCATTATCACAAAAAGTCAACATGGGTTTCTGAGAAACAAGTCATGCCAGATTAATCTGATCTCCTTTTTTGATAAAATTACCAAGTTGGTAGACAAAGGGATGCAGTTACTTATGGTTAAGACGCCAGTTCTAATGATAGGAACATCTGTTGGCAGTTCAAGGCCCAAGTGCTGCATGATGGGGTGAGCTCTTGTCACTTGTCAACCTAGCCAACCTAGCAGTTTGAAAGCATGCAAATGCAAGTAGATAGATAGGTGCCACTTCTCAGTGGGAATGTAACAGCATTTGGTGCAGTCATGCTGGCCACATGACCACCAGAGCAGTCCTCGAACAACACTGACTCTTTGGTTTAGTAATGGAGATGGGCACCGCCCTCTATAGTCGGTTATGACTGGACATTCATGTCAAAGGACTATCTTTATCTTTTAGACAAAGATAATTCTGTAGATATAGCATATCTCAATTTCAGTAAGGCCTTTGACTAGGTTCTCCATGACATTCTTGCAAACAAGCTTGTAAAATGTGGGCTAGACAAGGCAACAGTTACATGGATTAGTAATTGGTTGACTGGCTGAACCCAAAGGGTGCTCAACAACGGCTCCTTTTCATCCTGGAGAGAAGTGACCAGTGGGGTCCCATACGGTTCTCTCCTGGGCCCAGTGCTATTCAACATCTTTATCAATGACTTGGATGACAGAATTGGGGGCATGATTATCAAATTTGCAGATGACACCAAATTAGGAGGAATAGGTAATACTCCAGAGGACAGGATCAAAATTCAAACCGACCTTAATAGAAGAGAAAGCTGGGCCAAAGCTAACAAAATTCAACAATGAGAAATTTAATGTACTGCACTTAGAGCAGAAAAATGAAATGCACAGATATAAGATGGAGGACACCTGGCTTAACAAGAGTATGTGTGAAAGGGATCTAGGAGTCCTAGTAGACCACAAATTGAACATGAATTGGCAGTGTGATGCAGCAGCTAAAAAGACCAATGTGATTTTATGCTGTATCAACAGAAGTATAGTGTCTAGATCAAGGGAAATAACAGTGCCACTCTATTCTGTTTTGGTCAGACCTCACCTAGAATACTGTGTCCAGTTCTGGGCACCATAATTCAAAAAGGATCTGGTGGAGCGGATCTGGTGGAGGGGGACCAAAATGGTGAAGGGTCTGGAATCAATGCCTTATGAGGAAAGACTTATGGAGCTGGGTATGTTTAGCCTGGAGAAGAGAAGGTGAAGGGGTGATATGATAGTCCTGTTTAAGTATCTGAAGGGATGTTACATTGAGGAGGGGAGCAAACTTGTTTTCTGCTGCTCCCAAGACTAGAACATGGAACAATGGATGCAAGCTACAGGAAAAGAGATTCCAGCTCAACGTTAGGAGGGACTTCTTGACAGTAAGAGCTGTTTGACAGCAAAACACACATTCTCTGAGTGTAGTGGAGTTTCCTTCTTTGGAGGTCTTTAATCAGAGGCTAGAGGGCCATCTATTGGGGATGCTTTGATTGTGATTTCCTGCATAGCAGGGGGCTGGACTGGATGGCCCTTGTGGTCTCTTCCAACTCTATGATTCAATGAGTCTATAAACATGAAACAGATGCAATCAGGTACATAAATTTGAACAACAAATAGTATTAATGTGGCAGATACTGGGATCCACTGATGAAGTGCTCCACACATTTCCATCTTCCCATATAGAAGGCATTTCCATTAACATGGAATGTCTGAAGTTCAGAGATTTTTTTTTTTTAAAAAAAGCAAAGCCAAAGGTTCAATCTCTGCACACACACCAATGCATCATGGCTATGCTATGTAAACACACATAATGCAAAGGAAAAATACAGCTGGGTCACCATGTGAAACACCATCTGATGCTTCAGCCGTGAACCCAGTGATGCCAGGAGACATGGCAATATCCCTGATGCCATCCAGCCCATGGAATGTTGTGGTACACAGGGATCAGGTCCTCGTCCTAGCTCTTAACTTTCCTGACATCTAATAGATCATGTCACCAGTCCACAAAAACAGCAAGAGAGGAGGAGGTAGCAAGGGGAAGGGTAGTCTAAAAAAGTAGTGTTTTTTTTTTTTCAAACTCTGATGTGCACACATTCAAGGAAGCTGCAATTAGACACCATGAGAACCTGGCATGTAGACTTGTCATTTGCTAAAATGGTCCATGCAAACGTTGCATTGATTCTTATATAGAGGCATGTATGTTTAGGAGGAGATCTGTGAGACTGGCACATTTTCAAAGGGGGAAAAAGGCAGTCTGTCAAAATGCTGGCATATTACTTAAATTAGGTTTGATAATAATAGTACTTTAATTTACAGATCAAGTCAGGTTTAGACTTCTTAAAGTGGCAAGATGACAGGCTAAATAAAGTGCCCTCAAATGACTGACTCACCACCAGCAGCATAATATTTCTACTAGAACTACATTTTTTTAATGAAAGAAGAGGTATTATAAGATGTCAAGGGTGTTTTCAGGGCAGAGTTTTAGTTATGAGCAACCATTTCCCCATGCACAGACATGTCTTCATTCACATGAAGCCAAGCCTTGTCCTACCATTAGGCAGAGTGAGGCAGGCAGCAGATATCTGAGCATCATAAAAGGATAGCAAATGGTTAATTGTTTATTTTGTTATTAACACACGAGAGAGAGGGAGAGATATGCTTGTGAGGTTTTCTGCATCAGGTGCTAAAAGATCTTAGCTAGCTGTGTTTAAATTGCATGGTTAGACCCACCCAGAGTAGACTCATTGAATTAATGGGATTTACCTAAATGTTGACTCATCATTTAATAATTGATTCATAGAGTCTGTTCTAGTTGGGATTAATCAATAAGATCTATTATTCCTAATAAATAAGATCTATTCAATAAGTGTAAGCTATGCACTTACACTTGGACAACAGCGTGATGTCATCATGTATTCTGCCTCACGCAGCAAAATATCTTAGCCTGCATGTATCCAGTGCCTAGATGAGTATATGATGCAAGTGGTGATGCACTGCTCCATTTTCATTGGCCACACTCAACAAAAATTACCTATTTTAAAATATTTGTTCTCATGAATGGTTAACAGATGTGCAGTTATTTCTTTGGACTTACACTTTGTCTTCTGTATCCACAGATTCCTTATCCATGGACTCAACCATCTAATGCTTAAAAAATATTTTTTAAAAAACATGAATTCTGTTTTATATAAAGGAAGCCATTTTAATGTCAAGTCGAAGGCTTTCATGGTCGGCATCCATACTTTTTTGTGGGTTTTTCGGGCTATTTGGCCATGTTCTAGAACATGGCCACATAGTCTGAAAAACCCACAAAAAACTATGAAGCCAATTTACTCTGCCATTGTATATCATGGGACTTGAGTATCCATGCAGTTCAGTATCCAACCGGGGAGGGGGGGGAGTCCATGAACTAAACCCCAGTAGATACCAAGGGCTCACTGTAATATTATCTTTCAGTTTTCCTTTATTGATAAGGCAATGGTGTTTTGGTGTGTGTGTGTGTGTGTGTGTGTGTGTGTGTGTGTTTAGAATTAAACATGCTCCTGAGTTCAGTGCAGATCACAACTTGGAAAAGGGATCCATACTGAACTACAAGTCCCAGAATCCCACAATCAACATATCCAAACATGAATAATCCCCCCCAAATAACTTTTCCAAGCAGTTGCATACACAAAAACTGTTCCCAAAGATCCTAGTCTTTTAAATAACAATTTGGTAATTTATTTTTAGTCTATCATAATCGAGTATCAATATCTGCTTTAGACACTTTTCATTCTCTTTCCCTATGCAGAAAAAAAGACACAGCAGCTTATATTAATATATAATGCTTATTCTCTCTAACAGTAATAACTCAAAACCTGTGGGTTAGGCTGCTTATCTATCTATCTATCTATCTATCTATCTATCTATCTATCTATCTATCTATCTATCTAT
>NW_024802941.1:2543513-2564027 GCF_019175285.1 Sceloporus undulatus
CTCTAGCAGAGTTAATAGGATTGTGAATATGAAATGCAAGATGCCAGAAACCACCAGGAGATCCTTTCTTATTCGACATAGGATTCCAGTAAAACTTGTTTTTTGTTGGGTCAAAACATTTTAAAATAATAATGAGCAAACCAGTTTTAGAAGAAAGAGGGGCTGACATACCGGTATGCTATACCCACCACACCAATAATTTTCACATACTGTTTAGAAATGGATATTTTGCAGGGCTCTGTTAGAAGTTATGCAAGAAATGAGTAGCTTTATTAGAAATGCATCTGAATAAAAACAAAGCCTTGTGTGATGGTAAAAATCTGAGTGTGTTATATTTCTCAGGATACAACACTTTCCTGAATACATAAACATTTCATCAGCTACTGTAAAATAATAATGCTATCTTACAAATGCCACTGAGGATGAAAAATGCTCAAACCAAAACAGCACTTCTGGAATGGTCTTTCTTCCTACGCTTGAATGCAAGGTCCCTGACAGATAGGCAGGGTCACTGAAGGTTCACGCAATTCCCTTAGCTTAAGCAGATGGAGATAAACCTAGCTTTAAACAGGTCAACAGTTTTTAAGCTGCCACATCAGTATGGGTAATGCTGCTGGGTAATAGTTTAATAAATAAGGGTATGTTTCAGTAAAAGACAGCAGTTACTTTTTACAAGATAGTGAGGCCTGAACATGTCAGCTTAAGCAAACACAATCTTGTGGAAAAAAGCTTTCAAAAACTCCTCCGCAGGAATGGTGTATTCTTTATTCCCATATGACAGGAACGCTGTGTCCGCTTGCCAGGTTTCCTTAAAAACAACAACAGGAGAATTGCATTTTCAAGGAGAACAGACTGCCTACAGTTTCTAACTACAGGGCAACAAAATGGATCACTTACAGTGGAAGGCATTAACATTTGGGAACAAATTCAAGGGTACATGTGCCAAACGCCTCTCAAATTGCTCCATTCATGGGCAAGCTTTGTTTTGGGTGGCCATATAGAAATATTGCAAATGAATAAATAATAACATAAATTCATGTTCTTACAGAATGCTTTTGTATGCTTATTGGTTTTTTGGAATATACACACACGACTGTTTGGGAAAGATGTTCAGAATCTGAAAAGAATTTTACCTGAAGCATAATAAACCACTGATCACCAAGAATATCCCAAAGTTTGAGAGTACTGTATTTTCTGGCGTATAAGACTACTTTTTAACCCAGGAAAATCTTATCAAAAGTCGGGGGTCGTCTTATACGCCGGGTGTCATCTTATAGGGCAGGTGCTGAAACTTCTAAACCGGACTGAAGAATCTGGGGCCGCCACATATGGTGGGGGAGCTCAAAAACTACCACGGCCACATCCCCACCATATGCGACGATCGTATGAAAGCAGCTACCGCTCTGATAGTCTTGGAGACAGGGAGGGCTGGGGAGGCAGGGAGAGCTGACTAATCCAAGCAGGCTTTGTATACAACAAGGTTTCCTGCTAAGTACCTGTATGTCATTTGAATTAAAATTACCATATTGAAATCAAATCTGATGTTTTTTTTAATTTTTATTTGGTGTGCGTTGGAAGAGGGGTAGTCTTATACAGTGAGTATATCCCAAACTCTATATTTTAACTGGAAAAGTTGGGGGTCGTCTTATATGCCGGAAAATACGGTATATTGGATATTTATTCATTAATACATTTATAATCTGCCTTGCAGATAAAACCAACAAATTCCCCACAGGGGTCTTCAATAAAGATACCACTGATGATCAAACATCTCATCCAGATAAAATGCAGATTGTTTGAAGCAGGGGTGGACAAAGTTCAGCCTCCAGGGATGTTTTTTGGCCTCAGGGTTTCCAGGGGCAAAATGCCTCAAAATAATATCTAGGATGTATAAAGGGTATTTTTTACATGTTTGGAACCTCTCTGGTCTCTTCAGGATTCAAAATGAAAATGTTCATTTTCTTTAAAACAGTGTTTCTTCAAAATGTCCCAAAATACTTTCTAGGAGCACAGGAAATCCCAAAAACCTAGCCCCATATTCCATAGAAAGTGTTTGGCTGTAAAACAGATAAATAAATAAATACAATTTTGCAGGAGCAGGTACAGCCCTCAAAGATCTCCTGGATGATTAATGCAGCCTTCCACAGTTGCCTACCCCTGGTTTAAAACCTTACGTAGGTTGAGATTGTTTAACGCCATACATACAGAGTGTTTAACAGTTATTTGGTTCTGTTTTTTTCCATTCCTGTTGTTGGGCTGTGTTTATATAAGAGGGGTTGATGATTCCTGGTGTTTTGATTGATTGATTGATTGATTGATTTGTTTCTTTTTAGTATTCAAACACCATTCTTCTATCTCATTATTTTGGCTACTGCCTCTCCAGTGATTTCAAAACAATATATGTTGTCTTCCTTGCACTAGTTTTTGAAAGCTAGAGACAAATTCCCTATTGCTAGAGACGAGAAAAAGACAACTACAGCAAATTAAACCTTCCTCTTTCCCAAGATAATAGTATAAGCATGCCATATGGGTTTAAAGTGTTGCTGTTTTAAAATGTTATTTAATTTGATTGTATTTTTTAAAATATTAATTTTAATACAGACCACTAGTTTTTAAACACGTGTGAGCTGCTTTCAGTCCAATTTGGGAGAAAAAAGGGATATAAATTATGATTTAAATAATAGGTAACTATAGAAAAGAACTTACATAATGGAAAAACAAAAATATCGTACCAGGTCACTACCCTAACAATTGTTTTACTTACATTTTGTTACAAATTATTCCAAAAAATGTTACAAGTAGTGCCTTCCAAATAAAAAAATAATTAATATGGGAAATAGTTCCTGGGGACATCTTGAATGAAACATGGGGTCATATGAGCAGAAACGAAAGGATTGCTGAATGATAGGGCTGGCTTAGCAATCTACCTCAGGTGGCAGATTTAGGGGCAGTGCTAAATAACTGTGAACTTTGACTATTTATATTTAAAATTAGCATAACCAACAGGCATCTGGACTATCTACCTTTGACCAAAATCATAATGGGAGTAGAGAGAGATCTCTGTCTATGATTATGATTGCACACAAGAGACATATCTGATAAGATAGAAGCTCCATGGATTTGAGGCACCTAGATCTGGGAACTGGAAGGGTCTGTTGTTGTTGTTGTTAACTGCCCTTGCTTCGGCCACAACTCATAGCGACCCTATGGATGAGATATCTCCAAGCTCCCCTATCCTCCACTGCTCTGCTTAAGTCTTGTGGATTCATGCCCATTCTTCCCTAATTGAGTCTAGCCATCTGGTGAGAGGCCTTCCTCTCTTTCTACTTCCCTCCACCTTTCCAAGCATTATTGTCTTTTCTAGTGAGTCCCATGATGTGGCCAAGGTATGACAGCCTCGGTTTTGTGATCTTGGCTTCCAGGGAGAGTTCTGGTTTGATCTGTTCTAGGACTCATTTGTTTGTCATTTTGGCTATCCATGGTATCCTTTGTACTCTTCAGCACCACATCTCAAATGAGTGTAATTTTTTCTTATCTGCCCCCCCACACTATCCAGCTCTTACACCCATACATGGTGATGAATAATACAGTGGCCTGGACCATTCTGACATTTAGCATACAGTTGTATGCCTTTGCTCTTTAGAATCTTATCTAGTTCTTTCATAGCTGCCCATCCCATTCCTAGTCTTCTTAATATGGTGCAACACTCCCCCAAAGGGAGCAAGTGCATAGTGTGGAAATACTCCAAGAGTATCTCTGTCACTGGAGGTTCAGAGGGTCTCTGTAGCTTGGTGTGCTTGGGCCAACATCAATTGGACCACCAGCTCCTATCTTTCCTGGACAGGGGCGCAGCAGCTCATCTGGTGTGAATTTTCAGTTAGATCACAGCAATACACTCTGCCCTTGAAGATGACTTAGAAGCTACAGCTACTGCAAAATGCAAAAGCTAGATTACTGACCTGAAGATCATATAGAACCCATATAAAACCAATCTTAAAGCAATTGCACTGTATGCCAACATGCCTCCACTCTGAATTAAAGGTGCTGATGCCCTAAATGAACCCTAAAACAAGAGCCCTAAATGGCATAGGACCTCCATACTTGAAGGTGCATCTCTCTCTATGTATGCCTTTCTGAGGATTGCTCAATGAATCCTCTTCTAGGCCCCACCATGCTAGTGGGAGCAATATACTGTGGGAGAACATGGGAGAGGGCTTTTTCATTTGTAGCACTCTCTTTGTGAAATACCATCCTCTTAGAGACTCATCTGGCACTGATTCTGGCTTCAGTCCAGTGTCAAATTAAAGCATGACTTCTTAGTAATGATTTTGCAGCTTTTTGGACCTGTACATACACTTCGTTTTAAACTCTTTAAACTTTTTTCAGCTTATTAAACGTTGGATATGATTTTAATATGTTTAACTTATTGTTTACTATTTTAACTTTTAAATTGTTTTATTTTTTTCAGTTGAGTTGAGTATCAACTCTGAGATACTATGATATGGATTAATAATAAATAAATAATAAAATATTTATTTATAGCCCGCCTTTCCACAGATCAAGGCGGGTTACATAATATACCGTTACAGCATAAAAATACAATAAAAACAGCAAAAAATACATTAAAAATTGCAAATAACAATTACAAATAACAATATCCAGCTGACATCTTACATCAGGATTGTGTAGCATAAATCCACTTTTGGAGCTACACCTCACTTTTGCTACGCATGTACTGAATGGCAAAGCTGTGCAACTGAATGTACACCTAAATTTGGAAGTGAATGGCAATTTAATGTGCATATGCATGCACAGCACATGCATATATGCATGCACAGCACATGCATATATGCATGTGCATCAAACTGATATTCACGCCCATCATATGTTCATATGTGTACATGCACATAGATAGAAACGGGGACTTTATACACAACTCTGCTTCTACAAAGCTGAACCACATATGGACCTCAGCCAAAAAAGTCTAACCTCTTCCACAGGGGAGCTTATGTATATGCAACACCAACACACCACCAGGTGTCTGGACATAGGTTAGGGCATAAATATTTAAATTAAATAAAATAGGACAGACCAGATGAAAAGAGAGGAGGCTATATCTTGATGCTCAATCATTTATAAGTAAACAATAAGAAATTACTCTGTGAGTACTCTGTCCATTTGATCACACTCAACCTCACACACAGTCTTCATCTTGAAGGAAGAAGCAAAAGCATCCCAGGGCAGATCTTATGTTTCCTGTTTCACAGACATAAGAAGCAGAATTGAGGGAAAGACCTAAAGCCCTGAACTGTATATTTGGCTATTACTTAAACAGTGATTTTCAAAGAGCAGAAGATAGTATGACGAAACGTCTGTGGCCCCAAATGGTCTGTATCTGAAGCAGGCCGATATTTTTTTTAAATTTCATCTCCTCACACATTTCACAGATGAAGCATGGGATATGTGCAGTCATGCAACATCAGAGCATGGTCAAAACAGTAATAATTATTAATGAAAAAGAACAGACAAGCTAGGAGAAGCTGCAGTGGTTTTCTTTTGCCTGATACTACTGTATTGGAAAGGGCAAGATTATTTCCCCTCCTCCCCACTGAGTTAAATGAGTGAGAACTAATTTTGCACTTGGACCTCAGTTTGCTGGAACTGAAATAAGCTGAGAACAAGAGCAAAAGTAGAAGGAGGAGAGATAGATTCAACTGCTTTTAAAAGTAGTTGAAAACTGGAATGACAGATGATTAACTGGGTCAGTCCCTGCCAAATCAAGGCAGTTGGAGGGTAAGGAGTTTCAAAAACTTGTGAATTGATTGACCCCTCTACAAATACACGCACACACATATATATACACACACATATATACATATATACACACACATATACGTGTGTGTGTATGTGTACACACATATATGTCGTCTTGTATATATAATTTGTATACTAGACAACAGCAGCTATTGTATTTGTTCAGTTCTTCAAAAAGCTGCCAGCACAATACAATCCTTGGCTGGGGCCCTATCTGCAATATACATCCATTGGAGACTATGCGGATCCATACTATCATTGACAGTTATAGAGGTTTTTTTCTTCAGGCCAATGGAATGTGAAGTAGACTTTGATTGCTGGCTGAAAGCGAGAAGTTCATTGCTCAACAGTCCATTCACAACCTATAAATTGTAAGCTGAAAGGAGGAGGAAATGATTTGACAAGTTCTTGCTCATTTTTAGATCAAACAACTAGCATGGCAACATTATTAGTTATAGCACTGAAAGCTCTAAACAATAGACTGTACTGCTGTTATTGTCACTTCTTCTGGAAGAGTAATTTTGTGCTTCTGGCCAGAGTAATATTACTTTCTGGTTTGTGTAGTTCTATATTTTCCTCCCATAATGATACAGAAGAGTTTTATTGATTGTACATACATTAGATCACTTTACTCGACATTGTAACGCAGCCTTGCTGAAGTGCAAAGGAAAAAACCCTCACAGTCAACAAAACATTATCAAATCCCTTATGGATAAGTGATGAATGCCAATGTACTTCCATGTTACCCAGCAAAATCAGTGATGTAGGTTGACAAGCCCGCTTTTAGAGGCTGGACAGAGATCCCTAAAATGCACCCAAATACCCATCTAAAAAGACAAGAGGATGGCAGAAAGGATAAAACATGTCTTGTGGAAATGAAGGAAGGAGGTAACTTCAGGTGACTTGGCTATCTTTCATATTACAGAGTTATAGCACTTTGATACCACTTTAACTGCCATGGCTGCAGCCTATGGAATCCTGGGATTTGTACTTTTGTCAGGCATGAGAGCTCTCTAACTGTGCTGCTTTAGATTCAGGAGGAAGCAGGAAGGGCTACAAAATGCATCAAGGCCTACAAGGACTTGGCCATGATCATCCTTTATAAACTGAATTGTTCTTTGATTGATCCTGGGCATCCTACCATGTTCCAGATAAATGGACTAAACCCAACAAGTTGCATCATTCTGTCTTACTATGAAGGCCCTTGCTAACCTTTACAATTTCTTTATCATTTTCAAGGCAAGGCTAATCGCTCGCCTGCATTCCTACTGATTCAGAAAACCCATGTTCTGCCTGATACAATTACAGTTTGAGAGGCTCCTCACTACCATCACCATCTTTATTTATATTCTGCCTCCCCCCCTCCAAAAAAATGCCTGGACTCAAGGCAGCTTACAAATTAAAATATAATTGAAAAACTGTATAAAATCAACTTTGAAATTGAATCAACCTATTTATTGTTCTTGTTGTGTGCCTTCAAGTCGTTTCTGACTTACGGCAATCCTAAGGCAAACCTATCATGGGGTTTTCTTGACAAGATTTGTTCAGAGGAGGTTTGCCACTGCCTTCCCTGAGGCTGAGAGCAAATGACTTGCCCAAGGTCACTCAGTAGGTTTACATGGCAGAGCTGGGAATCAAACTCTAGTCCAATGCTCAAACCACTGTGGCATGCTGGCTCAGTTAACTTATTAACAACACTAAAACAATTTAAAATATTCAGTAAAGAAAATGATAAGAAGCTGCACAATTAAAATAATATAACATCCTCTTAAAAGCCCTTTGTGAAGGGAGGAGCAAGACAAGCCTGGTTGGTGCCAGAAAATCACAGCTCAGGATTTTTTTGTGAATTCAGGATTACAAGGAGGAAAAGATGGGAACGTGAGGCTTGTCTCTGTCAAAAGGCAAATAGGGGAAAGATGTCATAGAATGACAGGGAAAAGATGGTAATAGAATAGGACAAACATCCAGAGGAAAAACTGAATAAGATTTTGGGGAACTGTGAATGATAGTTCAGAGGTTAAAGTGTGCTCTAACTGTGTATTAACAAACTTTTACATGTTTATTTTTTACAACAATGTCTGGTTGATAGAGTCTGGTCATGTTTACCATAGTGAACCACACACTGAATAACACATCCACTGGTCCATAATAGCAATCACCTTGAGGCCCAATACAAAATACAGGGAGGGATCTTCAGGGTAAAAGAACAAGGGGAGTGAAAGGCGCCCCAGGCTTGGAACTTTGGGACCATCTTGCAGAGGGGATCTGTCACATCCGTTCTTTAAAAACCTTCAGTTCTCAAAAGCCTGCTGATTTTTTTAAAGTGTTCATCAGATGGTGGAAGTACAGTTGGCCCTCCACATTTGTGACTTAGACATTTGTGGATTGGATTAATACGTCCTGTCTGGAAATCTCTAGGTCCTCCAGTGTGACTATATAGTCAATGTCTGCTGGAGCTACACTGGCGAATCTAGATATTCATAGGGGGAACACTTCTCTAGGTATCTGTAGGTCCTCCAGTATAATTCTATGGTAAACTCTGGCAGGACTTAGAGATGCCTACAGAGGTTTTCTCTCAGGTTAAAAAGGTGTTTTTTTATTTGTAGTTTGTCTATTTTCACAGGGGTCCTAACACCATTAAATGTGGGGAGTCAACTGTATAGCAAAGGAGAGCCTAGGAGCTGCAACCAAGAAGGCCCTATCACAGGTGCCCACGAATCGTGCCTGTGAAGGTGGTGGGGCTGAAAGTGGCATCTCCTGAGAACCTCAGGGTACAGACAGTTGCTGATGGGGAAATACAGTCTGTTAAATAAATAGTCTGGGTCTAGATTGTATAGGGCTTTATAGATGATAATCAGCAGTATAAATTGTGCTTAGAAACTGACCGGCAGTTGGTGGAGCAATTGCTGTAAGGGAATTGTGTGATCCTTCTAACATTTCTCTTCTTAATACCTTAACAATGGTTTTCAATATTCTAAAAATATTCTTATTAATTTATCTTTTAACAACATTGTTAATTTATCCATTTCATCTCATTCCAAAACTTTCAGGATCCAATAATTTATTGAGGGTATTTTCTTACTTTTCCATTTTTGTGCATCTAGCTTCCATAATCAGATATTGTAAGAATTTTTCAAATGGTTTTAAGGTTTCATCGCCAATCATTCCCAATAAGCCAAATTCTGGTTTTAACTCTTATCATTAACATTATTATTATTATTATTATTATTATTATTTTGTCTATTGTTCCATTAATTTACTTCCAGTATTTCTTTGCTTCCTGACACATCCACCACAAATGATAATATGTTTCTGTTTTAGATATGCATTTCCAACAAGAATTAATGGCCTCTCTTTGAAGGCTTGACTGGCACTGATGTTGACTTTATTTAAGCACCATGCTAAAATGTCTCTTCAGCAAAGCCAGCAGAGGGTGAGAATCAAAGATTAAAATTGTTTCAATTGTTTATATGTCTTGTATTTTTAAAATGTGTATATGTTTTAAACTGTTTTATATTGTCTGTTGTCTGTACCCTGCTCTTTGTTATATAGGCTGAGATATAAATATTCCCATTGTTGTTGTGACCACTGGCACTGTGCTATATACAGTAATTCATTTGTATCTTGAAAAGTACTTGTTGGAATTGCTAGGATTGCCATGTTGATGTCTTCAGTAAGTGGTTTCAGTTCTTTCTTTGCAGTAAATTTTACATTTGATAGTGTTGGTTTTTTGTTGTTGTTTCTGAGTATTATTCATTAACAATTTTCCTCTATAATTCAGTTTGTCGATCAGCAAGAATCAATATGCCTCATTCTTATAGTCCTTTATCTTCTCAGCATCCAATATTAGCCTGATTTTCAGTCAGTAGTCTAGCTACTTTAGCAGTGTCTACTGATTCACCTTCAGTCTCATCTCTTGCCTTTTGCTTTGTTTATCCTTCTTTGCAGTCCTTTAAATTCTTTATTTGAAAAGATGTAATTTCAGTTCATATTCTGTGTTTAGTCACATAATCACTCTTCTGTTTCGTTAGAAACAGGGAATTACCCCCCCCCCCCCCGATGGTGTACATTCTCATTTAGTGGCCTTGGGCTGGTGGGTTTGCTTTATAACAGCTTTGCATTATTAATCTGCTGATCTCCATTGCTGCTGCTGTGGTTGGGCTTCCAGTTTTAATTGGTTACCTTGACCTGGTTGCCTAACTAAAGATGCTGAACCCTATAGCCCATTTTTATAGGATGTACAGAAGCTCCAGTATTTGATACAGTCCTTGCTGACCCAGGCAACCAATTCCACAAGGGATTTGCTTTTGATTTACTGAGGGTGTTTGCATGTTTACTGAGGATTTTGACTCATTTAATCTGGCTCCTTAGCAAAAGCCTAGATGGCTTGAAAGATCCCACTGACAGCAACACTACCATCAACATAGCCCCTTAGCTCACAGGAACATGCAATCCCACCACCATGAAAAGATAGTGCCATGGCGAGAAAAGAAAACATCTGTGATTTCAGTGGCAATAGATGCTCTGGGAGCAATTCCAAACAGACTGATAATAAAACATCTGAATGAAATCATTAGAGGTAGGACCACAATCGTACAGTTAAGAAAAGTGACACTACTTAGAGCACACTACATTATCCAGTGATACATCACCAATTCCATGATTCTTGGAAAAAAACTGAATAATTAATGGTCCAAAATTCCAGTCAGTAAGTTTTCATAGACTGTGAAATGAAATTATGAAACAAATTATGAGGCTTATTGGTTATTAAATCGATTTACCTCTATCCAGTTTAAAGCTGAATTCAGGCGGCATCCTGATCTTATAATACTTTTTTTGTTGCCAAATCTGCCACTTGAATACAGCCTTGGTCCATCTGCCACTCTTCCCAGCTCTTTTCGGATCCGGCTATTTTCTGACTTAAGAAAATGGCCAGTGAAGCGGCTCTGGAAGCAGGGATTGGTCCAGGCTGTATTCAGGCAGCAGATTTGGTGGAAAAAATGTCTGATAAGATCAGGATGCCACCTGAATTCAGCTTTAAACCAGATAGCAGTAAATCAATTTAATAACCAATGCAATAAGCCTCATAATTTGCTTCTGACTAGAGAAATGTCTCTTTTAAATAGGTTGCTTTGTAGTCCAATGTCTCCTGTGTTGACTGCCATTACTTGCATTATTCCTTTCCACTACCAGTGGAGTAAACAGATGAACTGCTTCCCAGCTCTGCTCTTGATGGGACTCTTCCATGTCAGTGTAGTGCTGCTGGAGGCAACAGAAGCATCTCAAAATGCTCATCAATTAATTCTCTTTGTGGCTCTACAGCAAATCTTTCCTCTTGCTTTCCATTGGTTAAGTCCAGATACACACACACCAAAAAGATACAACAATTATAGTAGCATTTGATAAACAGAACAGTCTTTTTAGCTCCATGGAGCTGTTCCACAATTTTCTAGAGCAAGTGACCAGAGCTAATTTTTGGAACAGAGCATTTATCACAATCCCTTAATGTTCCCATCAGAATTTTCAAAATTCAAATGTGTGAGAAAAGGAAAACTAGCTGATTTATTAATCCAGGGCCAAGGCTTTCATTGCTTACCTCTTAAGGTTTCGATCCTTAGGTGACAATGAAGACTTAGGATTGCCTCCTTTTCCCTTCCTCCCCACATCAATATCACACACATGTACAACTTGCTTTTCTTTGTGCTGGGATTAGCTTTATACACTGAATTTGGTTGGTGCACATAGGAAAAAATATTAGTTTTTCGTTGTTAAGTTCTTTGCCAAAACTGACCAATGTCTTTGTAATAAGAAGAGAAACAGCTTGATATTTAAAATATTCAAATGAGGTAAAAAGGAAAAAAACTAAAATAAATGATTCCATCCCTAGCAGCCGTGGCCTGGTCTAACTCCTGAAATGTTTAAGAGAGACGTGTTTCATCTAACAATCTCATGGCTGATGGAGGATGATTGTTTTAACTGCCTTTACACTGCTCCAGAATATACCAACTTCTGAGACTGTCACATGAAAGGAAAAGTAAAAGTAAAAAATCATATAGAAAAGTACTAGTTTCTAATGCCTCCACAAACTTCCAAATCATATTTTTGTACAGCAAAGAAAATGTCATTTTCCCCCAGGCTGCTATTTTTTAGATTTTTGCTTTCAATTAAAGCACTTTCTCTGTTTTGTTTTCTGCCTACTTCCTGCTACAGATTCTTTTCGCTTTTTAAAAAAAGTGTAAGTACTGAACAACCTTCCAGCATCAGCTTTACATCTCATCATAAAAATAGGGCAAGTAAAATCTATAGAAGTTAAATTCTCATATTTCTCCCCTTTGTATGGATTCTGAATGTGACTGTATAAAGTAGACAACACAGATGTGTTCTTCTAAATACAGTCTTAAGCATTCTCAAGGAATAATCCAAATTTCATAAAGCAGGTTAATAGCAGAACCACACTTTCAGCCTCTCTCAATCTAAGGTCTCCAGATGTTGTTAAATCACTACTCCCATCACCCTGATCACAGTCCATACCAGCTATATACAATGTAGCCCCAAAGCCTGGATAATATCCATGGTGTCAGACCTATAACCACCAACTGATCAAGATGAAAATAAAGTAAGAAGGTATTATTTTAAGGCAGGGAAAGGAAGAAGGTAGATGTGGATCTACTAATAGTAGAAGAGTACAGATTTAAGCCAGTGAATCATTTGGAAAACAAAGCCAGCACCGACTTCTCAAGACAAAAAGAATTCACAATCTTCTTTAAAGTACCTAGCCAAAATGATAACTCCCAAGCCCATAAAAACACCGGCACCTGCCATGTGATGATCTCTGGGCCAGCCACCAAACATAGCCACCCAGGTTTGTCTCTCTGCCACAGCAGATCTCTGATTTCCCTGGTTTTCTAGGTCACCCTTCCCCAACTCTTGCTGAGCTAAAAGGCACCTCCTAAGACCATTTAAACCACACAGCCACCACCTAGTGAATTATGAACCTCCTTAGCACACACTAGGACTTACTAGGAGAGTTGTAGTTCTTACCCTTGCTGACCTAAGCAAGCAACAATTGAGCTAAAGGCCCGTGAAGGGAGGAGTATTAAGAAGAGGCAAGGTCCTTTTGAAGAAAGCTTTATTCTAACTAGATTGTATAGAGCAAAAGGCTATCATTTCATACAAGGCCTCCTTACCTTTCAGGTAAAGAATGTATAATTACAGGACAGTCATTTCAGGCAAGCCCAAGAAAATAAATCCATAAACCTAGTCATACTAGCTAACATGTATTTCTAAGCTATTCACAATCAGATGGGATTTGTAGTCCTTGATATCACTGGATGCTGGGAGGTGGCCTCCATGGCCTAGCTGGATCCAACCTCAGGATAGAACAAAAGAGGACTCAAGAATGCATGCTCTCCAGTGGCCTTTTAAAACCCCTGATTGGAGGTTTTTTGAACTTCCCAGTCTTACTCAACTGATTGGTCAGATGGACATTTCATCAGCTATGATGTAACCCTTAATGTGATGTCAACATCATTAGCATGTGCCTCCCCCCCAGCTTAACCCTTTGTTGTCTGGGAAAAGTCCTCACATGAATGGGGAAAAGGGAACCACCACCACCACCACCCATTCATTACACCTTAAATTACACTACTGAAATAATGAAAGGTTGTGGTGACCTGGAGTGTTGTCATTGTTGCTGAAGGACTGTGAGCTCAATTCACTTCTAATATTCATAATAAATTCCTGGTGAATTCAGAATCCTTTGATTCTAAGGCAGTTTCTATGCCCAGGATCCACCTGTTGAATCTCATCTAGGGTTCTAGAAAAACAACAACACCACAGTTAATTGTTCCCCTGAACTTCAATTTTGCCTGCTCTGCCCTATGAAATGCTATACCAGGTGAAACACTACAGATGCTTTCTTGAATAATGTTTCTTAAAGTCAAACTATGCAATAATAATAATAATAATAATAATAATAATATAAATTGTAGTGTTGTATTGATGAGTGTTGATGTAATATTTTTTATGTTTTTATAAGAGTGTTATATGTATTGATTTTACTAGTCTGTAACCCTGCTTCAATCCACTGGGAGAGGCGGGGAAACACAAATAAATTTTATTATTATTATTATTATTATTATTATTATTATTATTATTATACTTAAAATGTATTTAGGAGATACTCTTCCTCAAATGGTGAAATATGTCTCTTTGTCATAGAACATGCTTTTCTGAACATGCTTTGATATATATTATTTTTAAAAGGACAAATTTTCAAAGACAATAAAACATAAACATAAACAACCATCATACAACAAAATAAACATAAGATTAAACATCCAATAACTACAATTAGTGGCATGATGGAATTTATGCTTATCCAGAAATTGAGGAAACAGGAGTATCAAATTTCAGAAATCCAGTAGAAGTAATGTTTTATTTTCATGCTTTGTTTTATGATTGGTCATTAGAAGCACAAGCTTCACGTCTAATAATTAGCAACATATTTCTCACATAGGTGAGAAAATGTGTCAATCATAGGGAATATATATTCGCTTTAACATGTAGCTTGGCCCTCAGAAACCTTAACATGTCATTTGAGAACAGTTCTTCTTCATAAAAGACCATGAATCTAGGGAGTTTATCACATGGGAAGGAAGCGCCCAAATTCTGTGGATGAACAGGGTTTAAAATCCATGAATATCCTGCAAGAGCAGGATTGTTTTCAGATGACGTTGCGTGATTTTGGCATTAACCCAACATTAACCCATGCAAAAAGTGGCAAAATTGCACCACTGTTTAACTTCGAGAAAATCCCAGTTAAAAAGCAGCATGATTTTGCCACTTTTTGCACGGGTTAATGTTGGGTTAAGTGCCCCAATGTGTCTGAAAACAATCCCGCTCCTGTGGGATATTCACGGGATTTAAACCCCGTTTATCCACAGGATTTGGGTGCTTTGCCTCCCATGTGATAAACTCCTAGGAGTCATTCCTGCAGTGTTGTAGACAAGAATAGTAGGAACCAGGAAAGAGCTGTTCCTTCCCAGTTGCCAGTTCAGAGGTACAAAACATAATGGTGGGAATAGTGTCACAAGGGCATGGATGGGGACCTATTGCATCACTAACCCTCTTCAGATAGCCCTTCTATAAGTCTGTTAGAAGAACAGAAATTTGCTTGCACAATTATACCTCTTGAGGAAATAGAGATACAGATGGTAGTTTAGGTTCCTTCGATGGATGGCTTCTCTTGGACTTAACTTCACTACCTCGCTTTGGTAGTTTTTCTCACTTTGTAGCTAGTGCTAGCACAACCCAATTCTCCTTCTATTCCAGATGTTGTGGTTCACATCTTTCTCTTTATTGAAGCTGTTTTTTTTGTTAACAGTTCCAAACATCAGCTATCCTCCTCCAGCTTCCAAACTATGAAAAACTTGACAAGGAATAACATTTGGACCATGGAAACTCTCTTGAGCTGGGTCACGGAAACCCTAATATCCCTCATAGGGTTAATGTGAGGATACACTTGAGTGAGAGGAGGTGCCATGCATGGCATCTTGACCTCCATGCATGAGGAGTGACATAGAAATGTTATAAACAAATGAATTCGTTCTTAGGATTTCATAAAGCTAAAGAGTGAGGAAGTGAGGCTACATTTTTAATAAACTAAAAAAAAAAAAAAACCATAAACCTAACAACAATTTTGTGCATGCCAAAATAATGTTCAGTGCATTCAACATACTTTTTTTGGAGGACTGCTTTTTGGGAAAACACACTGACCATCATTCATCAGGAATTGCATGTTTTAGAGCTGTGCACAAGAATGGAAACTTTCCTAGTGGATTGTGTCCAGTATGTTGAGTTAATATGTAAGTGACAGAAACCAGGAGCCTAAAGGCATCAGATCCCATCTGATTTTGGAAGCTAAGCAGGATTACTCTGCTCAGTACTTGAATGGGAGAAAACCAATGAATACCAGATTCTGTAGGCTACATTGCAGAGGAAGCAACTGGCCAAAACTATCTCAGAGTATTCCTTTCCTAAGAAAACCCTATCAAATCCATGGGGCTGTCATATGTCGACAGCAACTTGAAAGCACATACACACACACACAATAGAAATGAAGCAGATGTTTGTAGTCTCACTAAAGAATTGTAGTTCCTGAGTTCATTGTCTTTGGTTTTGATATATGCTTAACAATATTACATTCTAGAAGGAACTCATTTCCATATAAAGTGTAGCTACTTTCAATTTTACTATGTGCTGTGTAGGGAGAGAGACTTTGATTTGTGTGCCTGAGGGTGGATCAAAGAAATGCATAATTTCCTTTAAGTCCCCACTGTCATGCACCATCGGTAAATTTCAGTAGAGCTCACAAGTTAGTTAAAAGAACTACAGTACTCCCACACTAAATGAAAATGGGAGGAAATAACCAATGTATAAAGCCTGAAAGAAAATTCCATTAAGAAAAGCTATCAAATCAAAGACAACATATTAAAAAAAAGTAAGGTTGCAGCGCCCCTTGATTCCCCTCACTTCCAGTATTTTAGGCCCACCAGATATCACATTTTTTTCAGTTACAGCTGAAAGAGAGAACTTTATCGCACTGCGTTCCTTCCACCCGTTCTGAGAACGGAACGGAAGGAGCAGGGCCGAGTGCGGAACGAGTGGGGGACGGATTTTACCGCACGCATCCGTCCCTCATTCGTTCCGTTCCCCCTCTCTTCCGTTCTTAATCCGTTCCAGAGGGGGAAATTTTTGAGAACTGTTCTGAACAGTTCTCAAAAAGCGTCCCCTCTGGAACAGAAGGGGCAGGGAAGAGAGGGGGAACGGAACGAGTGAGGGACGGGTGTGTGCAGTAAAATCCGTCCCCCACTCATTTCCGTTTCCTGCTGGGCCGGGCCGAGAACCCAGTGCGATAAACTTCTTAGTGTCAGAACTGGCAACAATTTCATTAATCTCACATGAACCTTATCTCAATGGAGCTGTCCTAGAAGCTGAACCTGGGCAGGGAGTCAGCACCTTGGATATCTCCTACAGAGTTTAGATTAAAACCTGGAGTGAATTCCACACCACACTGACATGGAAATGATTGCTACTTCATTGTCATTGTCAAAATGATTGCTATGTATATGAGGTCAAATATGTGAGTATTTCACCTCATATGCACAGAATGAAAGTTTGCTATAGATCAGGACTTTCCTCTTTTGAAACAGATAGGTGAAGATTCATGCGATGGTTTGGGCCCCAGCTTGGTGGCAACCCAAGAGGAGCTCCATCTTCTACCATTATGATAACATGAAGCATTCCCATCTTTTTTCCTCCATCCAACCAGGACACATTGGCTCAAAACTTTGCACATTATCATAGGGCAGGTGTAGAGTCCCTAGTACTTTTCAGATATTTTGGAATACAGCTGCCATAATCCCTATCCCAGGGCCTAAAATGCCTGTGAAGGAGGTGAGCCATAGCTATTCCACTGTACTGGTATAACGCAAGAAGAGAGGAGGGCTAAATGGAACCTAGACCTATGTGGGATACATGTCTTGCATGAAAGAATCTCACCATGCTTCTACTCAATTCAGCAGTAGTTATGGTTGCCAGATTGCTCTAGTTTTGTGGGTCATCTCCAGATGAGAAATGAGGGTGCAAATTCTCCACCTTTTCGTGGGTTCAGCTGTAGGAAAGAGAAAAGGGCTGTGTGTAATTTTCCAACTCAACTAATAGAACTTTGGAAGGTGGGGGGAAGCTATGTATTTACTTAGCTTTCTCTTTCCCTCCCAGTCCTTGTGGTGCCAGAGCTAACCCTCTGCTCTGCTCTGCATTAATCTTTTGGTTAAAAGCAAGTAGGTGAAACTATGGCCTGTTATAGACTGCCAAAATAAAGCTGCTTTGGGTCTCTTTGGAGGTATGCTATTTAAATGATGCATGGGTCCTAAGAGTCCGGGGGTTGCGCCAAAGCCACACTCCATTCCTAAGCACTGGAGTGCAGCTTTGGTGCAGCTTCCGGATTCTTAGGATGCACGCATCATTTAAACAGC
The DNA here is from genome assembly GCF_019175285.1 of Sceloporus undulatus. NCBI lineage: Eukaryota > Metazoa > Chordata > Lepidosauria > Squamata > Phrynosomatidae > Sceloporus > Sceloporus undulatus. Next base: position 2,561,366 of record NW_024802941.1, read on the forward strand.
ATACCTCCAAAGAGACCCGAAGCAGCTTTATTTTGGCAGTCTGTAACAGGCCTAAATGTTCCATATCCCCTCTCCTGAAGTAAGTGAGAAGAAATAAACCCCTTATTACAGTTTGATCTGGGAACAGACCTTTTAGCTAGGATTTTTGTCTTAACATCCAAACAGATAAATATTCCCACCCCACCCTTAGAATGAAAAACTGTGAGCAACTGTGGTTGGTACTTAATGCATAATGCTTAATTACATTACCAGGATCCATCCTTCAGAAACCTTAGTGCCTGGGGCAATCATGAACTGGTAACCCAGCAGTAGGGAAAATAATTTCCTTTCCCTGCTACCTTGCTCAAAACCTTTGCTCTTTGGGGCTCAGATTCCTTAATCAGATTTTATTTACATGAAAAAAAGGCAGGGTAGGCATATTCAAAGTGTATGTATACTAGTCATATCATAAAGTACAGCAGATAACCAAGCTAAACATGAATTAATTGGATGATGATAAAGAAACAAAACATACTTGCAGAAAAACATATCACAGAAGTCATGTACAATTAGCAGTCAGAGTAACTTTTTGTTTTGGATAGATCTGAAGATGTATGAAATAGTTCATACATCTTCCCTTAGTATTTGTTTTAATATGTAAACTACCATGAGTCCATGTTCTGGGGGGGGGACACATGGGGATGATGATGGTGATGATAGTGGTGACATTTCTACCTTTTGTAATCAAATATTTTAACTTCTGGGAATGAATGAAGAATTTCCTTCATTCTATGCAAGATGTAGAATTAGGTCACTTAGATTTGGACCAGAAGAGGAGGCAAAGTTTTAAAGCCCTCCTGTGTACAAGGATGTACACAGTCAAGTCACCTGTTGACTTGTGATGACCCCATGAATTTCATAGGGTTTTCTCAGGTGAGGAATACTCAGATGTAGTTTTGCCAGTTTCTTCTGCTGAAATATAGCCTATATCATCTGGTACTCATTGGTAAACTCCCATCCAAGTAATAACCAAGACTGACAATGCTAAATTTCCAAGATCAGCCAGGATCTGATGCTTTTAGTGTATTTAGCCCCCCCCCCCACCAATCCGCTCTAAACCCTGGTCTGCTTTGCTTACTTTTGACTAAGAAAAATGAAAAGACATAGCTGCATATTGCATATCAAATTCAATGTTTCAAATAAATTCAGTTTAGGTTTGCAGTATAGAAATGAGTTTTCATCCTCAAACTTAGGGGCCATAAATGTTCCCTGTACATGTGCATTTTGTTGCATATATTTGACCCACAATTTTTGACCATGCTTGGAAAGGGATTTTACAGGTCAAGGACATTTAATGTTATAGATTAAGATGTACAGGAAACATTTTTTAACCTTCCTCTTGGAGCTTGTAAAGATGATGTCTCCAATCTGTGTTCCCACATAAAAATTTACATATGGGAGTGATGTACAGCACTGCTCAGCTAAAGATGGGAAATGAAAAGTGCTCCCAATAGGTTGCCCTGAAATTGGGTCAATTAATTGCTACTCACTCACCCTTTGCTTTCACTCTTTCATGCACAGAGTCATAAAATGTCTTTCACGCAAACATTTCAATCATCACATATTTCCATAAAGTGATTCATACTGGCCTAAAAGACGTGGAGGGAACTGGGATGATCCGGATGCCCCTCCCCCAAATCGCTCCGTTAGCAAGTGCCCACTACAAATTTGAAATCGAATGCATTCTGTTTGAAATCGAATGCATTCTGTGTCTGCCGGCGAGGTGGCCGCTGTCAATCAAGCGATTGTCATGGTGACGTTTTGCAGGGCATCGGAAAGTGTCCTCCCCCTCCTCCCTTTTTTTAAAGAGCCAGGCACAGGGTTAATTTTTTTATAAACCTGTGGGCATTTGGGTCAGATCTGCCCCGTCCCAGGCAAAGGATGGAATTGTCATGCATTTTTTTATGCTTTTAAAAGCAACATTTGTAGCTTTCCCTTTGCTCCAAAAAATTGTTTAAAAATGTAACATTGATTGTAAGTGAGGTCTTTTGCAACATTGTAGCTTCCCCCTCTGCTGAACTGACCCCTTTCCTCCTGCTTACACTTTGTCATTGCTTTCCACTGAGGCTGAGAGAGAGTGACCTAATGGAATCAATTGGGAATAAATGGGAAATGCAGCGCATTAATAATAATAATAATAATAATCCAGGAGCAAGAGGAAATAAAGCACAAGCAAGCACACAGACATGTCACCCCCCAAAAAATGCGCATAAATGGTCAAAAATGCGCATAAATGCTTCTGCTGCATCCATTTCCCTACATCCCCCAGCCTGGGCAATCCTCCTCTTCCTCTTCCTCCTTCCTCCTCCTCCATCACTTTCTCCATCTCCCCCCCCACCCCCAGCCCTATGCAGCCCAGCCCCCCCTTTTGCCACCTGTCACCCTTAGCATCCACCCTTTGGGCTCTTTCCTCCTCTCTCTCCCCTCCGATGAGGGGAGGGAATGCTCTAACCCATGGAATCAATTGGGAATAAAGGGGAAATGCAGTGCAGGCATTCTGACTGTAGCATCCGCATATAACAGTAACAATAACAATAACAATAACAATAATAATAATAATAATAATTAATAATCCAGGAGCAAGAGGAAATAAAGCACAAGCAAGCACACAGACATGTCACCC